>NC_142934.1:37691253-37790316 GCF_046866305.1 Octopus bimaculoides
TACTTTTGTGATCCTCTCTAACAATTTACATAAGAGTCCAACGGTCCCTATCTGACAGTTTTGGTTTTCTTTTGGAGTTTTGTTTCAATGAGGAAATTTTTTCCCTCTTTCTCAAAGGCTGTTATTACTTTCAAGACAGTACTTCTTAATACACCAAACATTTTGGTTGTCTTCATTACGCTAGTGCCTGCCATACGAGCACCAACAATTTGACTTCTTTGAAAGTCCAATAGATCTGTCATTTTAATAATTTTTAATTACCTTTTTCTGATTGTATCTGAAAAGAAACAGCAATTTTAGTAAAACATATTAAACGACACTAATAATAAATCCAAAAATATAAAAATAAATAAGCTTTTGATGGTTTTATAGATATTTCAAAATTATGATGACATGATGCAAGGTGTTTCCATTATTTTGTCCAGCCCCTGTATATACACACACACACATTATATATATATATATATATATATATATATATATATATATATATAGCTGTAAATAATATGTGACAATTATTCGGTAGCCATGATAAAACTCCAAGTTTCGGTTGTCAGCGCGGATATAGACATATGTGTGTGTGTGCATGTGAGTATGTGCGTATATTGATGTGTTTTACCCTTGTTGCTTTTTTACACTTTTTTCTGTATTTTGCCTTTAGCCCTGTTTTTTCTTGTGCATGTGCGTATATAGACATGTATATGAACCTTTTTTTGCGTGCGTGTGTGTGTGTGTGTGCGAGCGTGTATACGGGTGTGTATATATTTTTTGGCAAATCTGTGGGTGAGAATGTGTGTGTTTCAAGTGAGGGTGGACAAGTATATACATATAGACGCATGTACGTGGGTGTGCGGCGCGCATGTGTATGTATGAACTTGCGCGCTTACGCGAATACTATGGACATTTTTACTCCCTTACCTTTACTCCCTCCCTTCATTTAGCGGTCATTCTAATAGCTCTTTTGTCTTAATAACGGTCAATCACACAGTAATTTCCCTTTTTTAAAAGGCTATCCATGACCACTATCTGGAGCTTTGGAAGAAAGTCAAATTGTTTTTCATTGCCTTTGCAACATCTTGTTTGGCTGAGAGAGGATTCAGTGCAGTCACTTGCCGTCCGTATTTTCTCTAGTTTGTATATTTCGACTATTGACGCTAGTGGTAACTGCAATGAACCTCTTTTACGATAAAGAGCTGAACTGTTCAACATCCGAGGTAGGCCTAGCCACTTTCTAATGAACACATTACATTTTTGTTCAATGATCTGAACTCGTGACAAGGCTACCTCGTATATTAAAAGTGGCCACGAAAGTAGCGGGAACAAACCGAACTGCAAGCACCAAATTTTATAGTTACCTGGTAACTTTGAGTTATCAATCGCTGATAATCCAGCCTCGGCTTGTTTCATGATTTCCATTCTGCGACTTCTATCTGACAATGTTCCAGTGTATACTCGCCCCAAAATCTTGACGGGTTCTTCTTTGACTGTTGGAATACTTTCTTCAGCTATTTGAAACTTGAATTCTTTCTGCACTCCCTTAACAAATGTCAGACTACGTGACTTTTTTGCTCTAAACCGCATCCCAGACCACCTCACAAGTTCATCTAGTCTCAAGAGGGTATTCTGCATGACTTGTTTATCTGAAGCTAGAAGTGTCACGTCATCCATGAAGGCTTTCTTAGGTGATTGTACATGGGCGGTTTGTTCCAAAAAATCCACCGCTTTCAAAATCATCTCCATGACTAAGATAAACCATGTGACAGATATTGTACGGCCAGCAGCAATGCCAATCTCCAATCGGTGCCAATCTGTTGTAAAATCTCCAGCTGTAAACCTCATTTCGAAACTGTCATATTACATCCTCATTATTTTGATCACTTTGTTTGGAATGTGGAAGTGGTCCATGGCTCTTATCAGTAATTCGTGTGGCACTGAGCCATATGCATTAGCTAGGTCAAGCCATACCACATTCAGACTTCTCTTTTTCTGTTTGGCATCCTGGATCACTTTCCAAATCGAAAACAATGTTCAACGCATCCAGGGATCCCAGGGATTCTGGTCTTTTGAACAGACTCATCAACATACCCGTTATTTTGTAAATACGTCACTGTTCTCCTGGAAAGAATTCCCATAAAGATCTTGCCTTCCACATTCAATAAGGATATCGGCCTAAACTGTTTTAAAGTCTTTGCATTGGCCTCCTTCGGCAGGTATATACCTTCTGCCTCACACCAATCCTCTACTAGAGTCTCTTCGCGCCACAGTTGTCGGAGAAAGACAAAGGGCTTCTTTTGCAGACGATTGCAATATTTATAGACTTTATATGAGACGCCATCACCTCCTGGGGCACTCTTTGCTCTCGCTTTTCTTACGAAATCATTCACCTCTCTCTCCATGATATCCCCAATTTGGAATTCTATATCAGGTTCTGAGAGATGATTTAGCCCATGTAGAGGTGGCAGTGGCTGGTTACGGTGTGGATCGCTGTAGGTTTCTTTGACATGAGCGTCCAATTCTTCTTTTGTGCATGATAAAGAACCACTCTTCGGTTCAGTGAACAGCTTCTTAGTAAACTCGTACGGGTCCTTCAGAAACTGCCCCCGAGTCCTTTTACTCTCCTTTTGACGCTCATATCGGCGGATATGTCGTTGCACATAACAACATTTCCTTTTCAAGTTGTTATACAGCAGCGCGAGGCCAGGTTTGTCCTCTTCTGCAGCACATTTCCACCGCTTTCTTAGGCTGGTCTTTTCCTTCCTCAACTGTTTCATTTTCCTGATCCTCCTGTTTGGTCTACACTTTCCTTTCGCTAATCGGATATTCTCTTTCACTCCAAACAATTCCTTTCCTGTATCGTAAACTGAGCATGTTAATTTTCCCAGTTTCTCCACTGTAGAGCCTGTCATTTTATAAAGAGCTCGACATGCCTTGTTTTCAAACTCTTTATATTTCCTTTTCTCCTTAGTAGCAGGTCACAAAACCCTCGGTCTCCTCCGAGTACTATCTGATGCACCAGACTCATGACTTGCAGTTTCCTGACGGGAAGAGGTCTTTGCTGTAGCATTTATCGATCGGCTGTGGTTTGAGTCCGGGGATGATTTGCCACGTGTTTTACGATCAGATAATCTACACTGCTCTGTCTTCTCACAAGTCTTTCTCTGATGTATCTTCAAGCCTCTTACAGTTGCAAAAGGTTCTACAGCACAGCTTGCATCCAAAGTTGTTTGTACTCTGTTCGCTGTTCCAATGAATAGCCGTACTCGTATCCAAGGTCGTTTCCATGTCAACTGGGTTTGATTGATTCTCGACTCCCACCTCTCGGTCAATCATGGGGCTGTCATTCTCATTTGTAGTTGTTACAATATATTACAAAGGCGAGGATTGTAAGTCCGCAGCCTTCGCCAGTCTCTCCTGGTGTCGATAGTCTTTCCAAGATGCCTAACCGTCTTTCCGGTCTGTCAGTGGCTACGGACTTATTTTTGCGTAATGCTTGGTACTTATTCTATGGGTTTCTTTTGCTGGAACAGTAATTCACAGGGATGTTAACAAACTAACAGCTGTTGTCAAGCGGTTTTAGGGAACAACCTCAGTCACAAACACACACAGGCAGAGGTCTACAATCTGCTACCCATTCAAGTTGAATTTTCTCCACTTTGACGAGGTTTTACACAATTTCTTTCTCACTACAGCTTTCAGTATGATGTGGCGAATCATTTAATGATGTGAGGGAAGAGAATTCCCGATGGGTGGGGGGAGTTGATTTTTCCAAACTATGTTTAAAATATCTACGAAGATCCATTTCAAATCGAGCTAGGTTAGAATCTTAGAAAAAATCTTTAAAGAATCATCATCATCATCATCATCGTCGTTAGCATGGGTTGGACGATTTGACTGAGGACTGGTGAAACCAGATGGCTACACCAGGCTCCAATCTGATCTGGCAGAGTTTCTACAGCTGGATGCCCTTCCTAACGCCAATCACTCCGAGAGTGTAGTGGGTGCTTTTATGTGCCACCGGCACAAAGGCCAGTCAGGCGGTACTGGCAACGGCCATGCTCAAATGGTGTATTTTACGTGCCACCTGCACAGGAGCCTGTTCGGCGGCACTGGCAACGATCTCGCTCGAATGTCTTTACACGTGCCATATGACACAAGTGCCAGGAAGCCGATGCTGGGCACAAGTGCCATTGATGGTTTCGCTTTTGCTTGCTCCAATAAGTCTTCGCAAGCCCATTGACGGTTTCGCTTTCGCTTGCCCAAATAAGTCTTCGAAAGCCGAGTTTCGTTTCCAATGAAGGAGACAACGTTGGCATGGGTACCAGTCGTCGAATTTAATTCGATTTCGATTTCACTTACCTCAACAGGTCTTCGCAAGTGGAGTTTAGTGTCCAAAGAAGGAAGGTACGTATAAGTGGGCTGCCTGAGGCCTTCGATTTAGGTCTCACTTGGCTTGCCTGGTCTTCTCACGCACAGCATATTTCCAAAGGTCTCGGTCAGAAGCCATCGCCTTGGTGAGGCCTAATGTTCGAAGGTCGTGCCTCACCACCTCATCCCAGGTCTTCCTGGGCCTACCTCTTCCACAGGTTCCCTCCACTGCTAGGGTGTGGCACTTTTTCACACAGCTATCCTCATCCATTCTTGCTATATGACCATACCAGCGCAATCATCTTTCTTGCACACCACAACTGATGCTTCGTAAGTTCAACTTTTCTCTCAAGGTATTAACACTCTGTCTAGTATGCACACTGACATTACACATCCAGCGGAGCATACTGGCTTCATTCCTTACGAGCCTACGCATGTACTCAGCAGTCACATCCCATGTTTCACTGCCATGAAGTATGGCTATTCGTACACATGCGTCATACAGTCTGCCTTTTACTCTGAGAGAGAGACCCTTTGTCGACAGCAGAGGTAAGAGCTCTCTGAACTTTGCCCAGACTATTCTTATTCTAGTAGCTACGCTTTCAGTGCACCCACCCCCACTACTAATTTTGTCACCAAGATAGCGGAAGCTATCAACTACGTCTAGTTTTTTCTCCCTGGAATGTGGCAGAAGTTTTCTGCACATTTACAGTGTTTATAGCTCCTGAAAATCTGCTACAAACGAAAACTAACTTCCTAGTTAACCTTCCTTTGATACTGCTGCACCTCTTATGTGTCCATAGCTTGCACTGAATGCATCTTATAGAGTTACTACCCACGCCTTTTCTACAGATCGAGCAGGGCCATCTACCCGAAGGGGTTTGTGTTTTGTCTGCCCTCCTACTTATTAGGACTTTGGTTTTAGCTAGGTTGACTCTAAGACCCTTCGATTCTGGTCTTTGCCTCCACACCTGAAACTTCTCCTTTAGTTCTGATAGTAACTCAGCAATTAGTGCAAGGTCATCAGCATAGAGGAGCTCCCAGGGCCATCATGTCTTGAATTCCTCTGTTATAGCCTGGAGGACTGTGGTAAATAGGAGGGGGCTGAGGACAGAACCTTGGTGGACCCCTACCTCCACCCGGAATTCTTCACTGTACTCATTGCCAACCCTCACCTTTTTGACAGCATCTCTGTACATGGCTCGCACAGCTCTCACTAAACATTCTTCTATCCCTAGTTTCCTCATTGACCACCAGATGAGAGATTGGGGGACCCTGTCGAAGGCTTTCTCCATGTCAACGAAAGCCAGGTACAGAGGTTTATCCTTGGCTAGGTATTTCTCCTGAAGCTGTCTTACCAGAAATATAGCATCAGTGGTGCTTTTCCCAGGCACGAACCCAAACTGCATCTCATCTAAACTGACTCGCTCCCTAAGTAGTTGAGCTATGACCCTCTCCGTGACTTTCATTACCTGATCTAAAAGCTTGATACCTCTGTAATTATCTGTATCTAAAGCGTCACCTTTACCTTTGTAGCAGTTGACTATGGTACTGCTACACCAGTCATTGGGTATGACTCCTTCATGTATCACCTGGTTAACAATACAGGTGACTAGGCTATAGCCGACACTGCCAGATATTTTGACCATCTCTGCAGTGATTCCTGATGGGCCGGGGGCCTTACTTGTCTTCATACTCTTAATTGCTTTATCTACCATGGTACTGTCAACTCGGATAGCTGGTCCCTCTGTTGGATCGACATTCGGCAGACTCTCTTTCCCCCATTCATTCTCTTTATTGAGCAATCTTTCGTATTGGCGTCTTCAAACCACTTTCTTTGCAGCCTCATTTAGGGCAAGCGCATCATCATCCATGTGAACACATTTCTCTCCCACGACATCATACTTGTACAAAACAAAAGCAAACTTTCAAATTATTAATTTTTAAAAATAGATGTGAATGTTCTCAAAGATTTGAATCTCAGTTGAAAAAAGCCTTTTTTAAATAATTCTATATTTCACAGTTAGATGTTGCAATTTTTCGATTTATTGAATTGAAATATTGTAACAGCTAACAGTGAAATATAGAATTAGAAATATAGAATCTGCAATTCAAACTGTAAAGTCAAAGTACCAAAGATACAAAATATGAAGAATTTCCTACCGTTCTCTGAAATCATAAACGTAAAGGAAAAATAGTACCTTGCAAAATAAAATATCTTGATCACAAACTAGTTGCAACGAATGAATTGAGATGCTTAGTGACAGTGAGCAAACAAAATCTATATCCCTTTATATATACATAGATAGATACACACACATGCACGTACAGAACACATACACATACATGCATACACACACACACAAACTTGTGTGTGTGTGTGCGCACACCTTGTTTATATATGTATGTATATGTATATATATGTATGTATATATATATATATATATATATATATATATATATATATATGTATATGTATATACATGTATATATATATAAATATGTGTGTGTGTGTGCGTGTGTGTGTGTGTGTGTTGAAGAACGTAGGCTCGAAACATAAAAGACTTTCTTACCTTCCTGAGCGTCAAACTAATACACCTGGTTGTTGTTTATACACCTGTTTTTGTCTTTTGTTCTTCTGTAAATTTCAACTATATATGTACTCTTTACTCTTTTACTCTTTTACTTGTTTCAGTCATTTGACTTCGGCCATGCTGGAGCACCACCTTTATAGTCAAGCAAATCAACCCCAGAGCTTATTCTTTATAAGCTTAGTATTTATTCTATCAGTCCCTTTTGCCGAACCACTAAGTTATGGGGACGTAAACACACCAGCATCGGTTGTCAAGCGATGCTGGGGGGACAAACAGACACACAAACATATATATATATATATATATATAATATACGACAGGCTTCTTCCAGTTTCCGTCTACCAAATCCACTCACAAGGCTTTGGTCGGCCCAAGGCTATAGTAGAAGACACTTGCTCAAGGTGCCACGCAGTGGGACTGAACCCAGGACCATGTGGTTTGTAAGCAAGCTACTTATCACACAGCCACTTCTGCGCCTATATATAAATATTTTATAATTATATACATAATTATAACAAGGGGTCAGCTTTATACCTCACCACGCACCGTAGAAATAGATGCTAAAGTCTTTTTTACTACCTTAAAATCTCTGAGAATAACACACTTTAATGTAGGCAAGCAAAAGAATAATAATGAATCAATGAGGTTGATTAACTATGGACGTGTTTCGAACTTAAAGTAAAAAGTAATTTTACTTACTGTTTCTGCACTTGTTACCTGGTAAAATTATTATTGATTTTCCCCTTCATTATTAAAATAATATTTGAATACATACATACATACGTATATATATATATATATATATATATATAGAGAGAGAGAGAGAGAGAGAGAGAGAGATAGAGAGAGATAGAGAGAGAAAGAGAGAGAGAGAGAGGGGGGGAGATAGATAGATAGATACACACACACACACACACACATATATATATATACTCTCTTTTACTCTTTTACTTGTTTCAGTCATATGACTGTGGCCATGCTGGAGCACCGCACAACCATACACAGCTAAATCAAAAGCATCTGGAATCTTAGTAATAAAAACAACGATTACATCCATATAACCATTCTCTCACCTTTACATTAATGAATATGAAAGAATTTTAAAAAAGCAAGACCTTGAAATGTAATTATAATTCTTATTGGAGAAAATCAAAACCAACATCTGGCCTTCCAATTATAAAGCTTGAATACAAAAAATTCTTTTCCTTCACCACCTAAAAGGTCACTAAAAAAGAAAAAAAAACAACATATTCTCTCTACTCTAGGCACAAAGTCCGAAATTTTTGGGAAGGAGGCCAGTCGATTAGATCGACCCCAGTATGCAACTTAATTTATCGGCCCTGAAAGGATGAAAAGCAAAGTTGACCTGGGCGGTATTTGAACTCAGAACGTAAAGACAGACAAAATACTGCTAAGCATTTCGCCCAGCATGCTAACGTTTCTGCCAGCTTGCTGCCTCACCCTTCCTCTCAAACTTTTTACTTATTTCTTCTCCCTTCCTCTGCAAACCACCAAAACACTCCTACTTTCTTTTCTCTTCTCTATCTTCACTATATCCTACTCTCTCCTTCTCTATCACCCCAGCACCGTCTTTTCTAATTTGTTTCTCTCTTTCCCTCCTCCCCATCTCTCTCTCTCTCTTTCTAAAACATCATCACTTTTCTATAAAAAGCCAAGCAAACTGACTATGCGAATGTGTGTATGTATGTATGTATGTATGTATGATGTATGTATGTATGTATGATGTATGTATGTATGCATGCATATATGTATGTATGTATGCATATATGTATGTATATGTGTATAGGTATGTATATATGTACACTTTCATCACCATTGCTTTTTCTTCTTGTCACTGTTGTGATAGTTGATGTTTCTTAGTTTCATTTTATTTAATCCCTTTCGTTTTACTTTTATCTCCCTAGGGAATTTGTTGACAAGCTTATTTCATTTACTTTCTTGTTTCTGGGCCCTTAAACTCATGGATGTCAAGGTGCTGCCCCAGCAGACCCTACCCTCTTAGTGGGGCTGTGTCCATATATATATATATATATATATATATATATATACATATGATGATGATGATGATGATATATATATATATATATATATATATATACATACATATATTACATATATATATATATATATATATATATATAGGAAGGTTTGGAGGTGATGTACAGGAAATATATATTAGAAGAAATAATAATCAGGTACTCAGATGTCTGGATGGTTGTATATTTACAGATTTTTATTCATATGTCACATGTTTTATAGATTAGCGCTTTCACCTAGTCTTGTAGGTTTATCAAATTTTGAGAGAAACCTTGACAGAATGTTTCTTTTTATAGTATTATTGAATGTGTAGGCGTGGAGGTGCAATGGCCTAGTGGTTAGGGCAGCGGACTCGCGGTCACAGGATCGTGGTTTCGATTTCCAGACCGGGCATCATGAGTGTTTATTGAGCGAAAACACCTAAAGATCCACGAGGCTCCAGCAGGGGATGGTGGCGAACCCTTCTGTACTCTTTCACCACAACTTTCTCTTACTCTTACTTCCTGTTTCTGTTGTGCCTGTATTTCAAAGGGCCAGCCTTGTCACACTCTGTGTCATGCTGAATCTCCCCTAGAACTACATTAAGGTACACGTATCTGTGGAGTGCTCAGCCACTTGCACATTAATTTCACGAGCAGGCTGTTCCGTTGATCGGATCAACTGGAACCCTCGACATCGTAAGCGATGGAGTGCTAACAACAACGAATGTGTAGGGATGGAGAGAGATATATATAGGATAGTAAGAGAGGGTGAGGAATGGAGGGAAAATTGAGAGAGAGAGTGTGTGTGTATGTTTTTTTGTGTGTGTGTGAGTGTTTTTGTGTTGGTGTGTGTGTGTGTGTGTGTGTGTGTGTGTGTGTGTGTGTGTGTGTGCATGTGTGTGCCTATGTATCTGAAAAGAGTGTCAATGGGAAAGAGAAAGAAAGAAGAAGAAAATTGTGTTTACAGCTGGTCAGTTCTTTCAATGACAAGTTTATTCTTGGCCTTTTTTAAAAAAATGGCAAAACTAGGTGGCATTGTTTGGAAGAAAGTTGTTTTTCAAAAACATTTTTTATTTTGGCATCATTGTCCAGTGGGAGATAGTGTGTGGGTGTGTTTTTCTGTGTTTGTGTGTATGTGTGCGTGTGTGTGTGCGCGCATGCGTGCGCGTGTGTGTGCCTGTGTATCTGAAAGAAGTGTCAATGAAAAAGAGAAGGGAAGGAAAGAAGAGGAAGGAATTGTGTTTACATCTATACAGTTGGTTAGTTCAAAAAAGGTATATATATATATGTGTGTGTATGTGTGTGTGTTTGCAAATGCCACAACCAAATTTTGATAATTCTATATAAGCAACACCAAATTAGAATATTGTTTAAATAGCAACTCAAAAGTTGCAAAAATTTGATGAATGCCAGCCCTGAAGGAAAGAAAACCAGACAAGTTTTCATACTTGCATGGATGGAATGAAACTAACAGCCTCTCCCTTCCTCCCAAAGCCTCCTTGATCCATCTGCTGCCAGCACCCTCTACATGGTTGCTTAAGCATGCCATGGCTGCTGATTCTCAAACGCATGCTCAGGCTGCACTACCTGCAATGATTCCTAAACAGTGAATATATGTGGGCAATGTTCATGAAACATGTCTTTCTGCCACTCTGCTTTTTTTTTTTTTGGAGCTGCAGTCTGGGATGAAGTAAAGACCAAGACTAGGTAACTGGCACCTAGCAGGTGCAGTCCGAGGGATTTTTCAAAGGAAGGGCACAGGATCAGAAGGGAATACAATTCCAGGAAAAAAGGGCATAATAGCATTATTTAGAAGGGTGCACTTCTTTTCTTGAGGGGAGCACATGCCTCTCATCTCCCCACCCCCTTGGGTCTGCCCCTACTTAGAATGTTGTCAAGAGCTTACTGTTCTCTCTCAGTTGAGAAACAAGTCCTTGGCTTGACAGTACTACTGAGGGGTGCTACCAGTTTGTGATAAACTCTACAAGCATAGATAGGCTTGTTTGAGATGCAGGCAGAGTGACAAACATTTTGCATGCACTTATTGTGCATGAGTATGTCAAACGGTTGCTGACACATGTGTACATGCCTATCAGCTGAATCCATAGGGGTGATTGTCACATAATCCTCCTTTATCTAAACAGAAAAGCAGTTTTGCCTTTATCTGGTGGCTACAGTGAAAGAGGTTGAGTGGTGAACAGGTTAAAAGGTATGAAGGCATCCCTCTTTGGTGGAGCCCTTATCAACTTGTTCAAATTTCATTTGAAGAAGAAAGTGAGGGTGGAGTGGGAGGTGCTATCCATAACTGAATTTACTGAAAAGTGAGGCAAAATCATGAAAATGGTAAGAGTAGATAGCACCACTCAGAGATCAGGAGGGCACTTGCTCTTGGTGGGGTTCCTTGAGTGGCCCTAGAGGTCCTCCTGTATCAGGAAGATCACATCACTATCATATTTTTTTCCTACTGATGGATATCAAGTATACTTTTGTCTTTTGTTAATATTGTATAACATATGTAGTTGTATTTTTTTCTTATGATCCATTCTATGTAAATCTCTGCACTTTATGTTTGTCTTTGTATTGACTCCCTTGTCCATTGCTCTGGTGGCAAATAAAAGAAATCATTATTATTGTTATTAGAATTGTTAGAACATTGGACAAAATACTGTACTGTATTTATTCTGGTTCATTGTAGAGTCTGTAGTAATAGCTGTTGTTTGATACCAGATCTGCTCTGAACATATTATCAAAGGCTTTCCAGATGTAATGTATCTATAACTACATTAGCTAAATGTATCCTATTTTAAAAATAATAGGATGTAATTTGAAAGAGATTTGGCTGTTAATTCTAGCAGGTTGAGTGACTGTGTAGAGCTTGTTCTGTGCTAACATGGGTCAAATAAGTGTGCACAATGGTATATAACCACTATTTTCAATATTATTCATCAAAGTTTACTTTATGTCTGAAACCCAATATTTTTAGGTCTTACCTCATCATTTCATCCCATGTCTTACACACACTATCTATACACACACACACACGTCAATATAAATGTGTGTGTGCGTGTGTGTATGTGCGTATCTTTTTATCTTTTATCTTTTACTTATTTCAGTCTTAGACTGCAGCCATGCTGGGGCACTACCACGAAGAATTTTTAGTCAAATGAATCAACCCCAGTATCTTTTTAAGCCTGGTACTTTTTCTATCAATCTCTTTTGCCAAACTGCCAAGTTACAAGGATATAAACACACCAACATTGGTTGTCAAACAGTGGTGGGTGACAAACAAAGACGCAAAGACATATGCATGCACACCCATATGTGTGTGTGTGTGTGTGTGTGTGTGTGTGTGTGTGTGCGTGTGTGTATGAATGACAAGCTTCTTTCAGTTTCTGTCGACTAAATCCACTCAAGGCTTTGATCAGCCCAATGTTTTAGTAGAAGACCCTTTCTCAAGGTTTGACTGAACCCAAAACCATGTGGTTGGAAAGCAAACTTCTTACCACACAGCCACAATACATACTCACAGGTTTGTGATCTAGAATAGCTGTAAATGTGTAAATTAAGGAAGCTGTTTACTGAAACATAAAACCCATGGAATTTTTTTATGACTAGCAAGTGTTATTTTAATTTTGTTGTACTGTTTGTGTTGTTTATTTTCAGTTTTCAGTTTTGGTATTTCTTTCCAGTTAATGCCAACCAGAACTATTTATCTTCTTGCTGATATTGGATATCTATTTCTTATTTTATCCTTGTAACTTTTGCATATGCATATTTCATCCTATTTAATTAGATGCAAAAATGGCTGTCGTTAAGGGTGTTGCTCTGTAGCCACATAGTTCTGAGTTCAATCTCACAGTACAACATTTTAAGCAAGTATCTTCTATGATAGTCTTACAAAGAACAATGTTTTTAAGTGAAATTTAGTATACAAAGGCCATCATGTGTGTGCATGCACATGTGTGTGTGTGTGCGTGTGTGTGTGTGTGTGCATGTGTGTGTGCATGTATGTACATGTATATATTGACATTTATTCAGATGCACTTACATAGTGGTAAATTCTCCAGTGATCTCAATAATGACCATTCTAGTTGTTTACCACACTAAATTCCTATTCATGAAATTATAGTGTAAGTAGCTGAGTTTTTTCCATTGACATCTCACTTAATGCAATTCTCTGCTCAAATCAATGTAACACAGACAAACCATTGACTCCAGGCACAATCATAGAAAGGAGAATCAATCTCCATGCTGCTACTCTCTTTCAAGAAAAATCCACTACCATATGTGTTTGTGTAAACCCATGGAAATAACAACTTTTATGGTATTTAACACTTTAGCATTTAAAATAGCCATATGCTATATGTTTTATGTTTGTAGTGAGGCACAAGAAGCCAGCGCCATTTTGAACAAGATCTCGCCTGCAACCATTTACCATGCATGAGATGACGAGATTCTCGCCGACAACAAGTATTTAAGCAAGAAATGACGACATTCACTCTCTAACTCTTCTCACGCTCAACACTGAGAAACACTGCGAAGCCAGCAACTCACAGTGGACTCTTGTCCCACTCTGACTCCACATGCTTATCTCCAGAGGTAATGAACCTCATGTATACGGAGTTAAAACAAACCACGCACTGCTATAAAGATGGTCACTGAAAGCGAACCACATGAACGAGAACTCTGTAAATAAACGGCTATTGAATTGTACTCTGCTTGTGAACTTCATCATGTTCCAGATCCTTGAAACTGCAAAAATAATTATAATGGGAGAAGGAGATACTCCACAGGTATCATAAACTTTCCATTCCATTATAAAATGGTGACCCCCCACCCCATCAAAAAAAAAGATTTTCAGCAACCGCAAACTTTATTGTTGTAGATGCCTCACCAACTGCAGAATGGCAGTCTTCGCTCACATTCTCAACTAAAGATCAATGGCCCAACGTCAGGATATCTTCTCTCGTTCAAGTGAACCTTTAGAATTCATGTTCTTTGCCTCAAACTTGTATGCATTCTTCTTACAAGGAAATACATGGTATTCTTTCAAATAATCTCCTTTTGAAGTAATTTCTCCTGCAATGTCGACGGTCAATGTTTCATACCAGTAAATACACCAAATGCAGCAACAGGAGGACACTTCAAGCAAGCTGGCCATCAACTTCCAGCCATTGTTCCCATCTACTGCCATGTTCAGATGCCTCATGTGTTGAGACAGAAAATTACCAGTTTGCCTGCCACTTTCTGACGCCTTCCTAAACAAAAAACAAAAACAAATTTTTTTTCAGCTGACTCCAACACAGGTTTGGCGACTAAACAGAAAAAAAATTTTTTTCATTGCTGCTCACAGTACACAAAAAAAATAAAATCAAAAATTTTGTTAAGTAATTTTCATTTTGCATACACATTACTATTCCAACACTACTTTTGTCAGTTCTTTGATCCTTTTCTTTTTTTTCTTCTGTATAAAATGAGTTTTCCCAGCTTACTCGCGTACCCTGGTGACATCACACTTTAGTTTGCTCAATTGGATGCATATTTTTCTGCCTATGCTGTGCCTCACCAACAGCAGCTAAACCTTTTGTACTGTGGGATGCCTTCCCTTCTTGCACACTCAGTGAAAGATCTCATCACTGACTCACATCCAGACACAACTTATGCATCCGCCAAATCCGAGGTCCTCCATCGGAACACACAATCCATGGAGAGTAAATTCCAGACACTGTTGCCGGATGAACACCTGGGAGATAGGACACCATCTGAGTTACTTCATCGTTTGTGAGAACTCAGCAACACTCCACTTGAGGACAATCCTCTGCTTAGGAAATTGTTTTTCTCTCATCTACCGCCGAATGTCCAATCGATGCTGGCCACAACGGCTGATTCCAATTCGCTTGATCAGGAGGACAACATCATAGAATTCACTGTGCAGCCTACAGCTCACCATACCTCTTCGGACCCCATAGTAGCTTTCTGTACTACCTCAAAGTCTCCTACCTTATCACATGATGACATTTTGTAAAGTCAATGCATTAACACATCGCATGGACACACTGTGTCAAGAACATGCCAGCTGTCATTGTCCTCGCAGCAGAAGCCGTTCTAAGTCACAGTCATCTAGTTCTACTCCAATGGTTTCCAATCTCTGCTGGTACCTTGCCACATTTAAGGACAAAGCCCATTAATGCATCCAGCCCTGTTCCTTCAAGCTATCAGGAAACTAGTTGTGGAAGATTTGGGCATGTCAAATTCTTCCCGCAATTTTTCATCTCATCATGCATTTTTTGTTAAGGATTGTGTGTCTAATGAATCGTTCATGGTTGACACTGGATCCAGCTGTTCTATTTGGCCTTTTTGTCTTACTTCGGACAGGCCGAAGCAATCTGCCATTAACCTGCACATGAATCTAACCCCGATAAAAACTTACAGTCAGGTCTCATTAAACCTAGATCTCAACCTTTGAAGGGATTTTAGGTGGGTTTTTGTTATAGCAGATCTACCATACCCCATTTTGGGGGTGGGCTTCTTAAACCACCGTCACTTGTTAGTAGATGTCAGGCGACAGACTCGTGGACGATTCTACATCTTCGTTTACGCCTGCTCGGGTTACTACTAACGCTGTTTTCAGCCCGTCATTTTTTGTCACCACTGCTGGTGACCAGTTCCACTCCCTTTTGGCTCCTTTCCCAGAGCTGGTAGATCCAACTTTCAAATCAGTCAAACACACACACTTGACTCGCCATTATATCGTTACTTCTGGACCACCCGTCTTTTCACGTCGACATCGACTTGCCCCTGATCAGCTCAAAAAGGCTCGATTTGAGTTTGAGCATATGCTTCAACTCGGCTTTATTCGCCCCTCCACCAGCCTTTGGGCATCTCCTCTACATTTGGCACGAAAAGGCGATTCAGATTTTCGCCCGATGGGGGATTACAGACGTTTGAATGCGGTCACTGTTCCCGATCGCTATCTGATAAGGTATGTCCAGGATTTTTCTTCAAACTTGCATGGTTGTACTATTTTTTCCAAGGTTGACATCATCTGGGCATATCATCAAATTCCAGTGAACCCTGATGACATTCCCAAAACTGCCGTTACCACCCCTTTTGGAAGTTTCGAGTTTTTGTTTATGAGCTTCAGTTTGTGGAATGCAATGAGCACATTCCAGAGGTTTATTGAAAAAGTTGTCCATGGACTTGACTTTGTTTTCGCTTACATTGATGATTTGCTCATAGCTAGCGACACACGTAAATATCACCTCCAACACTTATCTCAACTTTTTCAGCATCTTTGCACCTACAATGTGCGAATCAACCCCTAGTTCATTATATTGACTCCGACCTCTCTCCTCGAAAGTCGATGCTATTCAATGCATCTCACCTCCCACTTCTTTACGCCAACTGCGTCACTTCTTGGGAATTGTCAACTTTTACAGGAGATTCATACCTAAATGTGCAGACAAGTTACTTCCCTTGACTCAGCTATTGAAAATAAATACCCCAAAAAATTCTTCTATCACTTTATCTGCCGAGGCATTATTTTCTTTTGAGTCAATCAACAAGGAATGAGCTTCTGTTCCTTTGCTTGCACATCCAGTTCCTGACGCTTGTCTCTCTTTAACAGTTGATGCATCGGATTCTGCGGTTGGTGCTGTTTTACAACATACAATCGATAATCAGGCTCAACCTTTGGCATTTTTTCCTCATCAATTAAAGCCAGCTGAATGTCGTTACAGTATGTTTGATTGAGAACTCTTAGCGATCTACCTGTCGGTTCGTCATTTTCAACATCAACTCGAGGGCTGAGATTTTGTGATTTATACTGATCACAAGCCTCTTACGTTTGCTCTGTCATGTAAATCGGACAAACATTCACCACATGTTTTTCATCTCCTGGACTACATTTCTTAGTTCACAAGTGACATTTGGCATATACCTGGAACAGAGAATGTACCTGCTGACGCACTCTCTCATCTCCCTGTGTGTTCTCTTTCATCTCCTGCTGCAATCGATTTAACTGCCATTGTGCAGGATCAGCCAGCTCTGGACACATTGGATCTAACTTTTATCACGTTGTCCTGTTGCAAGTTTGCCTATCTTCCACTTCCGTCTGCTGGAGGCACAATCCTTTGTGACACAGCTACTGGTTCTCCCAGACCATTTGTACCACCTGCATTCTGTTTTTTGATGTGTTGCATTTGTAGTAACGCCATGCGCATGCTTAGTCTCACGCATGCGTAGAATTAAACAACCAAGCGTTCCCGCTCAATTCATTCTCTTTCTCGCTGGCCAGCGATTGAGCATGGACGTGTTTAAGCTGTCTCTCTACATCTTTCGGACTTACACTCGACAGCTCGCTCACATCTACAGAACAACGTCCCAACAACTATGCTCACACACAGCAGAAGCTGTAACAACAAGAGCTAAAGATATATATATTTACCACCTGAATAAAGTGTGTTTAAGTTGATAGTCTGGGTTCAGCGTTCCGTTATATTCTATAATTTTATAGTAGGAAAGTCAGGTATACATCTAAAGATGTATAACCCACTTTCTACTAAAGTGGTGACCCCGACGAAGAAAAAACGCAGCATGAATTCTGGACTACCAACTTATAACTGGTGAACCCCGACTAAAGAACAAATATGGCAATGGAGACTGAACTACGTATTACCAACATCTCCAACCATAGTCAACACGACTCAACAAGCGCGGTTTTTATTCTCGCCTCTGTTAGAGTGGATGTTTTCCACTCACGATAAACAGACAAGAATTACAGCCTGCGACTTTCCAATTGTGTACTCAAAGAACTTGGTATAAAACACTCACGTGTACTGACTTTCTTTCTGCTGTGATATCTCACATACATATAGACGGCCTGTTTTTTATTATGTTCTTATATGTCGCATTTCACACTCTCACATACATACATCTTTTATGCCACACAATAACTCTTGTTATTCATTTCATACGGTTGCCTTTTCTACCGTCTCATTACTGGTATTTACGAATTCACTAATGTTCGTAGTATAACATAATTACTTGTATAACATCTTTGATATATATTTTGGTGTTCGACCGTGTGACACGTTTAAATAAAAGGAGTTCTGTTATTCCATTCGTTACCATTTCTCCTTTTTGAGTTCGCACGGTCGTTTTTTCATCTTGGGTTAAAAAAAATTTTCTTCGAGGTTTTCGCTAATGGTCGTACAGAGATTTGTCTGTCGATTGTCTGTAAAAGCGCACCTCTTCAAACAACAATGAACGAACAGCTTTTTCACCACCAGCTTCGTTCAACCAAGATTACCACCGTGACGACAACAATTACTACTACCAACTACAAGCATTCCCCCCGACGTTGCCAAGTTTCAACTGACCCATTACCCTGTCAACAACATTACCACCACACATACAGAACACAACTATAGCAGTTCCTGCGCCGACGTCTTCATCAATGTACTGTCTACCACAATGTCGTGCGCCAACAACCCCACCACCAGGGACACACCATATCAACACACTCGGTTTTGTCGACTCTGTTAGAGTGGATGTTTCCACTCACGATCAACAGACAAAATTTTCCTTGTGTAACTTTCATATTCCGTACCAGGTAAACGGTCACAACTAGCATCTGATGCTCATCTATAGCTCTGCTCACCGACCACGACTTCCTGAGTACGGACATTCTATCTCCTTGTGGGACTCTTGTACGAACTGGATTTTTTCTCTACAGACACTTTTACTATGTTCTGTGTTTTTTTTCTCACACACACACTTGTGCACTCATACATTTTCTTTCCTTTCAGTAAAAACAAACACTCAGATTTTCACATTCCATGATTCCAGTTCCTGGACAGTAGTCATCACGATTTGTTTTCTCATTGTCTCATTTGTTTTTTACTAGGTGGCATTTACTGCCCATATTACATGTTTTTCTTTCATTCATTTCATTTGTACATTGCATGCATGTATCACACGAGTGTACATTTCATTTCTTCCATTGTGTGTTTTGTGCTACATCTTGTGGGTGGTTTTCAGTGGCCATCCTGCCTCAGGCGTTCCAACAGATTTCATATTATCGTGCGTTCCGCACTGGCAAGGGAGCCCTGTAGTAACGCCGTGCGCATGCGTAGAATTAAGCAACCAAGCGTTCCCGCTCAATTCATTCTCTTTCTCGCTGGCCAGCGATTGAGCATGGACGTGTTTAAGCTGTCTCTCTACATCTTTCGGACTTACACTCGACAGCTCGCTCACATCTACAGAACAACGTCCCAACAACTATGCTCACACACAACAGAAGCTGTAACAACAAGAGCTAAAGATATATATATTTGCCACCTGAATAAAGTGTGTTTAAGTTGATAGTCTGGGTTCAGCATTCCGTTATATTCTATAATTTTATAGTAGGAAAGTCAGGTATACATTTAAAGATGTATAACCCACTTTCTACTAAACATTCATGTCACATTCTGGCATTGCTGCCTCAGTAAAGCTTATTACGGCTTGGTTTTTCTGGCCTAATATGCACCGTATGATCACCGCTTGGGCACACTCTTGTGTGAAATGCCAGCATTCTAAAATCCACAGGCATTGGACAGTTTTCTCTGCCGGAGACTCGCTTTCGCCATGTCCACATTGATCTGATTGGACCATGGCCTGTCAATGACGGTTTCTCTTACATATTGACATGCATCGATTGTTTCTCTCGTTGGCCTGAAGCCATTCCAATAGTGGACATTTCTGCTGAGTCAGCTGCTTAAGCATTTGTTTCTAACTGGATTGCTCATTTTGGTGTCCCAGCTAAAATAACCACTAATCGTGGACGCCAATTCGAAGCTTCCTTATTTTGTGAATTATCACGAATCCTAGGCATTCATCACATTTGTACGACCAGCTACCATCCAGCTTCCAACAGGATGGTTGAACGTTTTCACAGGCAACTGAAGGCCGCTTTACATGCCACTCCTGATCCGCAGTCTTGGACAGAATTACTGCCTATCGCTCTTGGTTGTCGCACTATTGTTAAGACAGACTTAGGTTTCTCCTCTGCCAAACTCCTTTACAGTACCACCCTTGTACTTCCTGGTACAATGTTAGTGCCAGACAATTCATTGCATCCTGATCCAATGTCGTATGCCACTAGACTTCACTCGTATTTCTTGAGTCTTCCACTCATGCATCTGTATGACCAATCTATTCTCTCTCACATCCCACCAGACATTGACAAATGGACTCGTGTTTTTGTTCAGGATGATTCTGTCAGAGGACCGCTCATTTCTCCCTATAAAGGACCGTTTCATATGCTATCATGATGACACCCCAACCACGCCCACTTTTGATCCTTTACAACCACCTACATATCCACCTGCACATGCACCTTTGACACACCATGACCTACATCTCCACCTTCATCACCACAACCTAACACAAACAAACTTTATGTCACCAGTACAGGTCATACTGTGCATTGACAAAAAGAAAAACTCACCAGAACTATTTATATCTGAAACCTCTTTTGTGTTTCCTGTAACAGACAATTGCTTTCTTATGTTGCTGAACATTTCCAATGCTTTGCCATTGAACATTTTGTCAAAATTTTATGCATGCCCATTTATATTTCTTGTAATTATTTTCTTTTGACTTGTCACATTTTCTACCATATCTGGTTGTTTGCGATCGGTTACCATCTTTGCTCTTTTCTTGTGCCTGCTCCAGTTATTCTCTATTTACACACTAACATTCTCAGGGGGCAGCCCCTGTAGTGAGGCACAAGAAGCCAGCACCATTTTGAATGAGATCTTGCCAGTAGCTATTGCCATGTGCGAGACAAGAACAAGATCTTGCCTGCAACCATTTACCATGCACGAGACAACAAGATTCTCGCCAACATGAAACGATGACATTCACTCTCTCACTCCTCTCACACTCAACACCGAGAAACACTGTGAAGCCAGCAGCTCACAGAAGACTCTTGTCCCACTCTGACTCCACATGTTTATCTCCAGAGGTAACGAACTTCACGTGTACAGAGTTAAAACAAACCACGTGCTGCTATAAACGTGGTCGCTGAGAACGAACCACATGAACGAGAACTCTGTAAATAAACAACTATTGAATTGTACTTCGCTTGTGAACTTCTTCTTCATGTTCCAGATCCTTGTAACTACAAAGATAATTATAATGGGAGAAGGAGATACTCCACAGGTATCATAAACCTTCCATTCCATTATATGTTCAAACTGGCCAGATCTACCCTCTCACACCTATCCTTTCTAAGAATAAACAATTACATCATCGGAATCTCAAAGCTATGAGATGATGCATGATTGATTCAAAACAATGTGAATAAAAAGCATTACAGTTGACAGAGTAATCTGAATGCTGGAGGGTTAAGGGAAATAAATCACTAAAGAGGCATTAACCATCCACTAGAGATTGATAAACGAACATAGAACGAAGCACTGTGAGTTGAAGGGTTGTATATAAAATCTTTGAAGGAAGTATCAGAGTATGGCTACAATGATAAAAATCAGTATATTAAATCTCAGCACCAAAAGTTGATTTAACAATATATTTACAATTTTATCACATATATATATACATTTCTAGGAAAATCATGAAAGCCACTTCAATTCATGATTGTTGTTCTTGTATAATCACAGGCCAATCCAGCCATATCTCTCTCTTCTATTTTTTATTTTTGGATATAATTTATCCAAGATTACTATTATTCTTTATTTTTCCATTTAATAAATGATTGTATGTATAGTTTAAGACAGCCTTTAGGTGATATTTCTTGCAGGCTGAGTGACTACTTAGAGCCTTCACCTCATTGGCTCATCATGTGAAAAGTTGAGAAGCTTTGTGGAAATTGATATATTGAATAAAATTAATTTTTTTCTTTCATATTAGAATGTTAAGTGGCTTTCATCTTTTTCCCACCTGTTGTACATTATGACTGGTTAATCTTATTTTCTCTTTACTGAATTCAATAAGAAGTGCTTGCAGTGGATTTACATGTCTTGCATGAATTACACATTGAAAGACCTGGAACTGAATACAAAGTACTTGAGTCAATAATACAAAGCCAGTTTTATTTCTACTGATCTTTAGTATATGAGTATATGTTCATGCATCTACACTTTATCACTGTATGGTATGCATGTGTAAGTATACAGAAAAATTATATTTGTTAATTGTGTAGATGTGCATGAAGTTGCACATTAAAAATATCTGCAAAAAGGATTGAGTGAGAGAAAGAGTGGGTGAGAGAGAGAGAGCAAAAGAATATACTTGAAAGCTTGTTACATTATCCCAACATAAGCTCAGTTCAAGGATGTTAATCTGCACTTACGTGTAGATCAGATTAAGCAACTAAACAACTTGACTGTTAATTGTGATTACATAATAATAATTCTTTCTAATTTTAGTACAAGGCCAACAGTTTTGAGGGGTAGAAGCAAGTCAATTACATTGACTCCAGTACTTGACTGGTAGTTATTTTATTGACCCCCCCCCCCCCCCCGCCACAAAAGAATGAAAGTCAACTCCAGTGAAATTTGAACTCAAAACTTAAAGCCACTAAACTTCATGTCTAGTATGCTGATATTGCCAATTCACTGCCTTAATAATAATGATGATGATATTTTTTACTGGGCTACATAATCTGAAACATATGATACAAAATGTGTCATACAAAAGGTTATAAAACATTTGATAATGTTCATGTACAATAAGTGAAGGGGGAGCAAATATTATAAGTTTGGGGATCACTGCTCTGGAGCATGCTCCCATACCTGTAAATGAGGGTTTCTCACATATCCTGTGATTGCAAGGTGGAACTTCAGAGGGTGGAACAAAGAGGAAAAATACATACATTATTTGAATTTACTTTTCAGGATAAAATTTAAGTCTTAAAAATAACTTTATTCTGCTAAGCACACCAAGAACTTCATCACTCTAAATATATAGATTTAATCCTTAAGACATGATGACCAACAATTGTGTTTCTACTGTATTTGCAACAACATGCTTCTCTGAATGAGGATTAAGACAACATCTAGGAATTGTCTGAATCCACAGACAAAAATGCAAATCACAACCAGCATGAAAGTTCCATGTTTTGGTTAAGTCTTGTATGAGAAGCAGGAAAAAAGAAGTCATTGAATTTTAGGTTCCCAATCATAATGGATTTCATTGTTGTATGCTTTTATACATTTGTATGCTTTTTTGTTTTTGTTTTTCTTTTTCTTTTTTTTTTCATTGACTCAAAAGCTTAGTCATTCTATTTTTAAAAACCAGTTATTAGAAAATTGACCTTTTATATTCACACATTATATAAGTTTTGTAAGGGCTCTGGAAATTAATGAAATATTTCATTGGGGTGTTGAGTATAGGAAAGGCTGATAACAACTACTGTAACCTAGATTAATAACTTGATATACATCAATAATCTGTCTCTGAGTTTAGTGTATTTGTTTCCTATTTTCTCATCAGTCACTACAATTTATTCAGTAGCTCCATTAGGATCTCCTTAATTCAGACAATGATGAAATTCACACACTCTAGAGGGATGAAGAACTTTTTGTAAGAGACTTTCAGCAAATTGTTTTTACTCTGGGTCCATTCTATCCCTTTCTTTTTCTTTCTATTCTCTACACATAACCCTTACACTTCTCTTTCTCATATAGGTAAGTGTGTAGCACACTATCTCTGCTTGACATCCTCAGTCACATGCTTCTGATTCTGCCTCAGTTGAAATAGCATACATCTTTCCATGCTCTTCCACTTTCTTCATTACTTTTTGTTTGATAAAATCCTTGGACAAGGCAGTGTTCTAAGATGCAGCATTTCTCTTCCATATTTTTTTACCGAAGCCAGCTCATATGAGGTGGTATCAAAAAGTTCTGTAGCATACCAACAGATGGCAGCACACAGTTGCATGCACAACAAAAGCTAGCAGTGACCTTCATGAGGCAGTGTGCTGAGTGACATTGCTGTGTTTACTTTGCAAGTTGTGAAATTTATGTTTTTGTGATCATGTGTATGCTGTAGACTGTGATTTTGTCATGGACAGGAACAAAGAGCCAACATGAAATTTTGCATTAAACTTAGTAAGTCTGCTACAGAGACATTGAACATGCTTTGGCAAGCTTTTAGCAACAAGGCATTGGGTCATACGCAATGTTTTGAGTGGCATGGGTCCTTCAAAAGTGGAAGAATGTCCCTGGAAAATGATGAGTTATCTGGAAGAGCGTTACCCCTGGAAATGTGGAAAAAATTCATCAGCTTGTGTATGAGAGTTGTCAAAGGACAATCAACAATGTTTTGAAGTATTTGAGGGAGGACATTCAGTGAAAGTGACCGGAGTGTGAAGAATTGGATTCTTCACAATGACAATGCACCCTCTCGCCAAACTCTCCTCACTCATGAGTTTCTCTCCAAAAACAACATGGTGTTGCTTCTGCACCTGCCCTATTCACCAGATTTAGTACCTGCAGACTTCCATTTCTTCCCCAAGATGAAAATGCAGCTCAAAGGTCACCGTTTTAACACCATTGTTGAGATCCAGAGCAAATTGCAGAAGGTTCTCAATTCTCTTGCAGAAAACAACTTCCAGGCTGGATTCCAAAAGTGGAAGAAACACTGGGGCTGGTGTATTGTTTGTTGTGCAAGGTGACTATTTCAAAGGAGATGATATTAGAAATGAGGTAAATAAGTTATATTTCATTAAACATAACTAATCGAGGAACATTTTGATACCACCTCGTATCTATCATATCTATAATCCATAACACTTGCAAAAGATGAGTTGTTTTTGTTGGAGATGGTTATGTTACTGTTTCCAATCTTTCTTTATAATTTAAATTGATGTTTATGCCCTCATTATTTTTTATGTTCTCAAATTGTTTATCTTTGCCCATCATATTGTCTTTTTGCTTTTCTCTTAGCGTTTTTTAAAAAATTTGGAGAGCTGTTTAAATTTCTTTCACCATTGACACTGTTACAACCACTATGACTTTGTGCCCTTCCCTATTACCAGAGAGGTAGCCATTTTAAATATAAATAAACAATGCAAGTGAGTGCTTACAGAAATATAGACACATTTAAAAATGTCTCAGGATGAGCCTTTCTTCCAGTCCAGAAAATATGGGCTGACAGCTTTTGAGCATTTCATTAATAAAAGGGAACAAGTGATTTTATAAATTGCCCTTCATCCTCCTCTGCAGGCACCCTCCATCTCCTTAGTAAGCAAGACAAACTGGATGTGTTACCTCCAACCATAGAGAGCAGTTGCCATATTTCATTCCATATCAGCTACCTCTGATGAGCGTTGGGTTACATAATCGGATTGTTACCTAATATGCTGTTGAATCCCTAGCACAAAACTGATTGGTAAGATCTACCATAATGGATATATAATGCTGTACGCTTTGGATAATATATATATATATATATATATATATATATATAATACATTAAAAATCAGTTTGAATGTTGCTTGCTCGTTTGCAATGTTACTCAGCCAAACTGGTGCATAATGGGAAATACCATGCATTAAGTTTACCCTGAAATGTTAATGCAAACAGAATGAAGCAAGTTTCACATAAATTGGTAAAGTGGCCTTCGAAATATTAGAGATTTTTGGGGTATAAATACCCCAAACAGTGCATAATGGGATCATGTTCCGAAAATAATTTTCACCCTGAAAGGGAAGAAACTCTTATCTTTCTATTAAACAGTGAGTTGACAATGGCAAAAATAAGATTAATTTTTTTATACAGTAAATGTTTCTATTTACGTTTTTGTTAGTGAGGGATATAATGGTAGATATGAGAGGGCACTGAGAATGATAGTAGATAGGAGAGGTGCTAAAATGGAGTATGGCTGAGGAGAGAGAGAGAAAGACAGCTGAAGGTATAGAAAGGAGGTAGTAATTGGTAGAAATAGTGCAAGGGGATCATCATCATCATCATCGTTTAACGTCCGCTTTCTATGCTGGTATGGGTTGGACAGTTTGACTGAGGACTGGCAAGGTTTCTACAGCTCGGTGCCCTTCCTAATGCCAACCACTCCTAGACTGTAGTGGGTACATATTACATGCCACCAGCATGGGAGCTAGTCAGGCAACACTGGCATTGACCACGTTCAAATGGTGCTTTTTGCAAGGCACGGGTGCAGGTCAGGCAGCACTGGCATCAGTCACAGCTATGAGCTCACTTGGTTTGCCAGTTCTTCTCAAGCATAGCATATGTCCAATGGTCACAGTCGCTTGTCATTGCCTCTGTGAGGTCCAACGTTTGAAGGTGTGACACATCTTCACACAGCTGTCCTCATTCATATGCAACACATGACCATATCTGCACTGTCATCTCCCTTGCACATCACATCTGATGCTTCTTATGCCGACTTTTCTCTCAGGGCTCTTACACTGTCATGTATGCACACTGATATTACACATCCAACAGAGCATATTAGCTTCATTTCTTTCAAGCCTACACATGTCCTCAGCAGTCACAGCCCATGTTTCACTGCTGTGTAGCATGACTGTTCACACACAAGCATCATACAGTCTGCCTTTCAATCTGAGCAAGAAGCCCTTTATTACCAGCAGAAGTAGAAGCTCTCTAAACTTTGCCCAGGCTATTCTTATTCTAACAGCTATGCTCTTAGAGCATCCCCCCCCCCCTGCTACTGACTTGGTCACCCAGGTAACGGAATCTCTCAACTACTTCTAGCTTTTTCCACTGGCATGTGATGGAATCTGTTTTCTGTACATCTTCAGTGTTTATTGCCCTTGTGCATCTGTCACACACAAACTATCTTCCCAGTTGACCATCCTTTGATATTGCTGCACCTCTAATGTGTCCATAGCTTACACTGGCTACATCTTATGGAGTTTCTACCTACGTCTTTTCTACAGATCATCCACCCTGCTAATGTTTGTCTTGTATTACATGAATGACATATCAAATTTTGAACTCGTTGAAGGTACACGAGATACTAAAATATCGTTCAGCAAGGAACTTTCTCCATCCTATACTTATTCTAGCAACTATTCTTTCAGAGCATCCTCCTCTACTGCTAATTTGGTCACCTAGGTGACAGAACCTATCTACTATGGCTAGGGAGCTTCCAGGGCATTTGAAAAATTTCATTTCCTGTGTGTCCTTAGCGTTTATTGTCACAGTGCATTTTCACTGACAAAGAGGGTATTTTCACAGCTGATTCAACAGGGGAACTGGTCATTCTAGTAGCAGTATGATAGATAAAGCAATTAAGGATATTAAAAATAATGATAATGATGATAATGATTTCAAATTTTGGTACAAAACCAGCAATTTCGGTTGAGTGGGTAAGTCAATTACATCAACCCCATTGCTCAACTGGTACTTATTCTATCAACTTCAAAAGGATGAAAGGCAAAGTCAACCTCAGTGGAATCTGAATACAGAATGTGCAAATGGATGAAATACTGCTAAGCATTTTGCTTGGCGTGCTAACGAGTCTGCCAACTCACTACCTTTTAATAATAATAATAATAATAATAATAATAATAATAATAATAATAAAACAAATACATAACAAAAACACCAGGATTTACAAATATATATAACATACAGAAAATTGCACTACTGGGCACTGCACACATCCTACGCAAAACACTTTCAATACAGTAAACATAAGAGCACCACAGCACATACCCAAGGCACACAGAGCTGCGCTCGGTAGTGAAGTGAAAGCACGCTATAAGAATAAACTACTGAATAATAATAATAATAATAATAATAACAATAACAATAATAATAATAATAATAATAATAATAATAATAATTGATGGAGAAAGAAATGACAGAAAAATTTAAGGTGGTGTACTTGCACAGACTGAGACTGATCCTTAAGTCGAAATTAAATGGACAGAATAAGATTGAAGCTATTAACACCTGAGCGATTTCACTCCTTAGATATGGAGCAGGGGTAATTGCATGGACAGTAGATGAACTAAACAACTTAGACAGAAAGACAAGGAAGTTGCTAACTAGATATGGGTCACTCCACCCAAATAGTGACACAGACAGACTGTATGTGCCAAGAACAAGAGGGGAAAGAGGACTTATTGGATGCGAACAGAGCATTAGCGCAGAAGAAAACAACATAGCATGGTATGTAAAAAATACCACAGAACTGCTGTTATTAGAAGTAGGAAGGTCATGCTTGTGTAGGATGAAAGATTGCAAAGATAAAGCATTATACAAGAAATTGAAAACGAATGAAACTGAAAATAGGTGGGTAAAGAAAAGAATGCATGATCAATTTCATAGGGATGTTGAAGATAAGACAGACAGAGAAAAAAGATGGCTGTGGATGACTAAAAGTGATTTAAAACCGGAAATGGAGGTGCTAATTTGTGCTGCCCAAGATCAAGCACTAAGAACAAATTACATAAAATACAGAATAGACAACACAGCAGAAAGTGCTAAGTGCAGAATCTGTGGACAAAACGGTGAAACTGTATGGTATATTACCAGCCAATGTACGTCACTAGCCCAGAAGGAATATAAGAGATGCCATGACAATATAGCCAGGCTTGTCCATTGGACGCTTTGCAACAGGTATGGACTTGACAGAGCAAAAAATTGGTATGACCACAAACATGAAGGCATCATCGAAAATAGAAATGCAAAGATCCTATGGGATTTTATGATTCAGTGCAACTATGAGATAGAGAATAGGAAGCTGAATATAGTCTTAATTGAGAAAGAAAACAAACTATGCTGGATCATAGATTAGGCTGACAACAAGGTATGCAATACGGAAGAAAGAAAAGTCGAGAGATATGACAGGTTAGCTTGGGAAGTTAAACAGTTGTGGTCGATGAAAAAGGTAGCAGTAGTACCAATAATTGTCAGAGCCCTGGGAACAGTAAGCAAAAATCTTGAGAAGTACATGGAACAAATAGGGGCTGCAATAAGGGTGGAGCACTTGCAGAAAACAGCACTGCTTGGAAATGCTCAAATACTCCAGAAGGTGCTCTAAAAATAATAGGTGCTACCTTAGTTCACTAGTATTGAACAGCTGTCACTGTAATACATCTCCAGTGTTAGAAGCTGAGCAAAGGCAATAATAATAATAATAATAATAATCGTGAAAATAGTCATCAGGTTGCTCCTAGAAAGTGCAACCTTTGAGACCAGCATAACTGTCTGCTTAAAGGGACCTGGTAACTAATAATATTGATTACATGTATGATATAACAACCAGCTCTAACACCTTCACCTATATATGCTCAACTTCTCTTGTCTTCAAATTCAGATTACATAATCATCTTCCATCTTTTAAGCATCATAATAAAGCTAATGTCACATCTCTGGTTGAATAGGTGTGGAAATTAAGAGACAGTAATATTCATTTTGAAATTGCCTGAGGTATAGTTAGGAAAGCTTCACCATATTTAAATAATAGGTATGATTGCAGACAATGCTGTATCACACTATGACATTAAAATATCAAGGTAATCTACTTAATAAGACACATGAACTTAGGCTAAATTGTTTGCATCATAGAAAAAGAATATTCATTTACTTCAAACCTGTTATGTAATGTCTACTGGTCTTAGTCTATATTTCTTTCATGGTAATTGCATATGTAATTCTCTGGCTAGTATGGTACCTATATTTGCTCTTGATAACATACACTGGTGATATACTGTAATATGTACTATCAGTATTGCATCATCATCATCATCATTCATGTCTGTTTTCCATGCTGGCAAAGTTTGGATGCTTTGACAGGAGCTGGCCAGATGAAGAGCTACCCAGGCTCCTTGTCTGTTTTAGCATGGTTTCTTTGGCTGGTTGCCTTTCCTAATGCCAACCACTTTACAGTGTACCGGGTACTTTTTATATTGCAACAGCACCCACAAGCCTGCAAGATTAGGAATGCTCAGCTGGTGAGATGTGCGGGAGACAAGCCTGTAGGCAAGGACAACCACGGTTTTACTTAGCTTGATGTGTCTTCCCAAGCACAGTAAATTACCAGGAGTCCCGATCTCATGTCATCCCTTCTGTGAGGCCCAACATCTGTAGATCCTTTCTCACCTCTTTATCCAACATCTTCCTGGGTCTATCCTTTCCACATGTTCTCTCCACAATTAGAGATCAGCACCTCTTCATGCAACTGTCTTCATTCATATGCATTACATGACTATACTAGTGTAGACTTCTGTCTTGCATACTACATCTGATGCCTCATGTAGCCAGTTTTTCTCAGATCTCGCTTTATATGTATGTGTGTGTATTTGTAATTTAATTATTTGAATATTTTGAGTATCCTTTCAAACTTTCCTATGAGTTATATAATTCTTAAAACTCAAATTTGATATGTCATTTTACACTTATATTTTATATTAAGTTTTGTGACTTTTGTCATATTAGTTATATTATTTATATTATTGTGAGTATATTTGTAAATGTGCTGGTGTAAGTTGGTGTATACATATGTATATCTATATGTATATGCATATATATATATGTGTGTGTATATACTGTATTTGCAGATGCACTTTTCTTATTTCTAAATGTATCAAAAAATTGCCCTGCGTCTAATGCGGTTGTATTACAGATGGGAGACTGAACGCCATAGGCTAGGGAGTTGGACAAGCATACTGAGTAAGTTCCCTAGGTACAAAAGTTGTTGCTAATAATAAAATAATGAAAACAAGTAAAATTATTGCAGTAAATTGTATTACTAATAATAAAATATTGAAAACAAGCTGAATTATTACAGTCTGTTATCACAAACTTGTGAAAAATTGCTTATGATATGTCAGCAGTCATGAGGGAAGCTCACATCATCCCACCTCCTTCCCCAGCATACATAACTCACACCTGATATATATATTACATTATTTAATGACTGGGTTACCTTTAAGAAATATTTGTTCATTATCTAAATGCAAAATATTCCTAGAAATTTGAAAGGAATGTTTATAAACTTTCATCTGCCTAGCAGCCATTGGCAATTATCAGATGGTGTGTTGGAAGCTTCACTTTTATAACAGCACCTGCTTTGTGTTGTGTTCCTTTCATGGTCATTCATTTATGTTTGGCTCTTTTAATCTTTTCTTTCTTTCATTTTACACATTGTGGCCTGTTGTGTTAACACAAAACATCACTTCCAGAAACACGAGTTTCACATCCTGTATAGCAATTCTCTTTGATGTTGCTACACCTCTTATATGTCCAGAGCTTACACTCGGTACATCTTATGGAGTTTCTACCTACACTTTTTCTACAGGTTGAGCAGGGCCATCTACCTGAAGGAGTGTGTGACTTACTAGGACTTTGGTTTTTGTGACATTGACTCTAAGGCCCTTCGATTTTAAACCTTGCTTCCACACCTGAAACTCTCTGAGTGGTTGGCTTTAGGAAGGGCATCCAGCTGTAGAAACACTGTCAAATCAGATTGGAGCCTGGTGTAGCCATCTGGTTTCACCAGTCCTCAGTCAAATCGTCCAACCCATGCTAGCATGGAAAGCGGATGTTAAACGACGACGACAATACGTACAGACATATATATATATATATATATATATATATATATATATATATATACCGCCTGACTGGCCTTTGTAGGGTTTTCGAGCTAGTAGCAGAGTTGAATGTTCCAAGTGTGTAGCCATGAGAATAAGATTAGGCTGGACAAAGTTTAGAGAGATCCTACCTCTGCTGGCAACAAAAGGCCTCTCTCTCAGAGTGAAAGGCAGATTGTATGATGCTTGTGTGCATACAGCTATGCTACATGGCAATGAAGCATGTGCTGTGATAGCTGAGGACATGTGTGGGCTTGAAAAAAATGAAGCCAGTATGCTTCACTGGATGTGCAATATAAGCGTACATGTTTGACAGACTGTAAGCATCTTGAGAGAAAAATTATGCACATAGGGCATCAGATGTGATGTGCAAGAGAGACAACTGCACTAGTATTGTCATGTGATGCATATGGACGAGGACAGTTGTGTAAAGAAGCGCCGATCACTAACTGTGGAGGGAACCTGTGGTAGAGGTAGACCCAGGAAGACATGGGATGAGGTGGTGAAGCATGATCTTCGAGCTTTGAGCCTCACAGAGGCAATGACCAATGACCGAGATCTTTGGCAATATGCTATGCTTGAGAAGACCCATGAAGCCTAGTGAAATCATAATCATGACTGATGCTGTTGTCATATAACTGGCACCTGTGCCGGTGGCGTATAAAGAGCACATTTCAAGTGTTGGTCCTCATGGAGGCAAAGTGGTGGGTTCCTTTCAAGTGTGGGCCTAATGGAGGCAAAGTGGTCGAGTCCCTTTTGAGTTTTGGGCCTCGGAGAGGCAAAGTGGTTGAGTTCTTCTCAAGTGTTGGGCCTCATGGAGGCAGGTTCTATTTGGGTGTTGAGCCTCACAGAGGCAAAGTGGCTGAGTTCCTTTTGAGTGTTGGGCCTCATGTAAGCAATAACTGAGACCTTTGGCATTATGTCATGCTCGAGAAGACCTATCAAGCCAACCAAGATTGCAGTCATGGCAGATACCAATATCACACAAATGGCAACTATGCCGGTGGCACATAAAAGCACCCGTTACACTCTTCGAGTGGTTGGCATTAGGAAGGGCATCCAGCTGCAGAAATCATGTCAAATCAGACTGGAGTTTGGTGCAGCCTTCCAGTTTGCCAGCCCTGGTCAAACCATCCATAATGGACAATTGGATATTAAATGATGATGATAATGATGATGGTGATGATGATGATGATATATATATATATATATATATATATATATATATCATATTCTTTGATTCTTTAATTTGGTTCAGTCATTTGACTGTGGCCATGCTGGAGCACCATCTTGAAGAGTTTTACTTGAACAAATTGACACCAGGACTTACTCTTTGTAAGCCTAGCACTTATTCTATCGGTTCTTTTGCCAAACTACTAAGTTACGGGTACATAAGCACACCAGCATCGGTTGTCAAGCGATGGCAGGAGGACAAACATAGGCATATATATATATATAGGCATAGGAGTGGCTGTGTGGTAAGTAGCTTGCTTACATTCTTACGCATGCGTTGTTCTTGTGAGGTGCTTGTCGCAGAAGATTGACGTGAACTTCGGTTCTGTCAAATTGAAATAATTAAGAAGAAACAATTCGAAAAATTCGCCGAGGTAAGTCGTTTTTGTTGTTTAGCTGGGCAATAATTTGTTGCTTGCTATTTATTTTCAGTAAATTGTTGTCCAGCTGTGTGACATTTTTGCTTGCCTCCGGTGAGTTTTTATGTGTGTTCGTTGTTGCAAACAAAATTGTGTGTTTGCTGTCGAAAGTGGTTTTGACCCTCTGGTCCCAGTAAATTGCTAGTCTGGTGTTTCCAGACTTTTTGAGGATGGCTGGGTCAAGGTACCCAGTGATTCTTGAAGGACGCCACCCACCCAAGTGTCACAGGTGCCTTGAATCCAGCCATTTGAAAAAGAACTGCCCCCAGGACCAAAGCAGGGTTCTGGAGCAGTTAATTAGCGAAGATGCATCTCAGCCTTCTATGGATGAGCTGCCCAAGGAAAAAGAGGCGGCGACTGTAGGGGAGGTGAAGACCTCCCCGAAAAGGAGGTCGAGAAAAAGGAAAAAGGTGGGCAACAACAGTCCCTCACCGAAAGACCCCTCAGAGGCAGGAGAGGAGGAAAACCTTCGGATAAAAATGAAGGAGCCTCCTCCTCCTGTAAAGAAGGGGAAAAAAGAAACAAGGCCGGTAGCAGGTAGTGTGCTGCCGGCAGAGATTGAGACTCCTTCAGTGGGAATTGTGCCACTAAAGGAGGAGGAAACTCCGTCAAGGGGAAGTATGCCCACGATGGAGTGTACAGACCCCCTCAACCTGAAAGAATATATTATCTTTTGTCTGGAGGGAGGGGGTGTACAAGCAAAAATATATAAGCTAGTAGGGGGGAAGGATACGAACTGAGCTGTTTGGATGTCCCGGAGTGGCCTTTGCACATAGCTGGGGAGATCGTACCCGAAAACATCCACAGCAGGATTGTTGAGATCTTCCCCAAAGACTCATTTGTAAGCATGGTGTGCAACCAGAATGTAAAAGCTAGGAACTGCCTTGAAGGAGCCAAATTGTTTAGAGGACTAGTGCCTCTTCAGAATTTATATAATGTTTTTTTCTTTCTAAGAGGGAAACCTCAAATTTGCCTTAGTGTAAGAGGTTTAAAACCTCAATGTGTTTTTTTAAAAAAAAAAGAACAATGTTTTCAGGAGGTGTCGATTGGTAGGCGTCATTCATTCTCCCCCATCTTGTACCATTTCATAATCATTCATGTTCATTAATGTTTACGTCCAGCCTGCAACTACTCTACTTTTCTATGTACTGCCCTTGTGGCAAATTTAAATGAAATAAAGTAGCTTGATTACGAACCACATGGTTCCGGGTTCAGTCCCACTGCATGGCACCTTGGGTAAGTGTCTTCTACTATAGCCTCAGACCGACCAAAGCCTTGTGAGTGGATTTGGTAGATGGAAACGGAAAGAAGCCCATCGTATATATGTGTTTGTTCCCCTAACATCGCTTGACAACCAATGCTGGTGTGTTTATGTCCCTGTAAATTAGTGGTTTGGCAAAAGAGACCAATAGAATAAGTACTAGGCTAACAAAGAATAAGTCTGGGGGGCGATTTGCTCGACTAAAAGGCGGTGCTCCAGCATGGCCACAGTCAAATTACTGAAACAAGTAAAAGAGTAAAGAGAGTATATATATATATATATATATATATATATATATATGTATATATATATATGTATATATATATATATATATATATATATATATATATATATATATATATATATATATATATATATACTAGTCTGTAGATGGCAGACCAGCAAGGGAAAGCAGCTGACCTCCCCTGTTCAAAGGTTATAATAAACACAGGTTCGTGTGTCACATAGCTAGCTAGAGGCGATGGCCCCTTGGAGCTAATCAATGGCAGCATTCGTCCTATTTTTCTGGACTGCCATGTTAGCTTGGCGATAACTATTAATATCCAGTACTGCTGCCATAGAGAGACTTAGAAATATTAATATTTGTATTTTTGAAAACCAGTGGATGTATTCCACTGAATTTAGCTAAATAATTCTTCAAACAGACGGTCAGTAGCGACACCTGCCCTACATTGATAAAGAGCAAATACCCTGAAACTAGTCTGTAGATGCCAGACTAGCAAGGGGAGCTAATCAACAGCAGCATTCATCCTATTTTTCTGGACTGCGATGTTAGCTTGTCGATAACTATTTATATATATATATATATATATATATATATATATATATATATATATATATATATATATATATACATATATATATATATATATATATACATATATATATATATATATATACATACACACACACACACACACACACACACGCACACACACACATATACATATTATATATATATCTTATAAATACATATTATAGGAGTGGCTGTGTGGTAAGTAGCTTGCTTACCAACCACATGGTTCTAGGTTCAATACCACTGCGTGGCACCTTGGGTACGTGTCTTCTACTATAGCCTCGGGCCGACCAAAGCCTTGTTCGTGGATTTGGTAGACAGAAACTGAAAGAAGCCCATCGTATATATGTATGTGTATATATATATATATATATATATATATATATATATATATATATATATATATGTATGTATGTATGTATGTATGTGTGTGTATATGTGTGTGTGTCTGTGTTTGTCCTCCCAACATTGCTTGACAACCGATGGTGGTCTGTTTACATCCCTGTAACTTAGTGGTTCAGCAAAAGAGACCGATAGAATAAGTACTAGGCTTACAAAGAAGAAGTCCTGGGGTCGATTTGCTCGACTTAAGGCGGTGCTCCAGCAGGGCCACAGTCAAATGACTGAAACAAGTAAAAGAGTAAAAGAGATACATATATTATATGGAAAACAAACCTCATCCAGCTATTCTGATTATATGTCTGTGCACACGTTTGAATGTGGTGTGTGCCAGAGGGTTTGCAAATCCAATGGGGGTCTTAAAAGATATGTTAGGATCCACAATGAGCAGAACTTACCTGCAGGTATTGGTAGTACAAATCAGAGGTGCAATTTGTGTGGGTGTTTTTTCAAAATACTGTCTGGTTTAAAAAACCACATCAGACGCCATGAAAGGGCTAAGGTGTAGGTGCAGGAGGTGGTCAAAATCTGTGTAAGGAGTAGACAGCCACCATCATCATCATCATCATCATCATCATCATCGTTTAACGTCCGCCTTCCATGCTAGCATGGGTTGGACGATTTGACTGAGGACTGGCCAACCAGATGGCTACACCAGGCTCCAATCTAATTTGGCAGAGTTTCTACAGCTGGATGCCCTTCCTAATGCCAACCACTCCGAGAGTGTAGTGGGTGCTTTTACGTGCCACCGGCACGAAGGCCAGTCAGGCGATACACACACACACATATATATATATGTATATGGGGAAAATAAGAAAAGAACTGTGAAAATGCACATTGAATATTAAAAAAATAAAGGCTTTTTTATGAAAAGTAGTGATGAATAAATACAATTAGATGAACTGAAGTAGAATTAAGAGTAATTAAATTCATTATTTTGAATTGTTAAAGAGATTCAAAGTTAAACCGGTATCATCATTGCCGATACCGGTTTGACTTTGAATCACTCTTAATTCTACCTCAGTTCATCTAATTGTATTTATTTATTGCTACTTTTCATAAAAAAGCCATTATTTTTTTGATATTCAATGTGCATTTACACTTTTTTTCTTACTTTCCCCATATCTTTTCCATGTATAGTTTCTATTTTCTTTTCAAAACATATTTCTATTATATATATATATATATATATATATATATATATATATATATATATATATATATATATATATAATATATATATGTATAATATCGAATGGTAATAGAAATATTAGAAATTTCTACCACCACAGCAATTATTTACTGCCGATGAGGAGCTGCACTTGCGCGGTAGATTTGAAAAATTAGAATGTATAAGCATAGGGCATATACTGGATTGCCTCATGTATATATGTTTAATCTGGGTGTATTTATATATATATATATATATATATATATATATATATATAATCATAAATATATAGGGATCAGCATGAGTTGCTTCACCAACATACTGAAAATTTAGAAATAGCAGTCAAAGAACTACTGATTCCAAACTACAAATTTTTTTCTCTAACGGATGCCGATATTTATGGCACACACACAGAACAAATATCGCCATCCGTTAGAGAAAAAAATTTGTAGTTTGGAATCAGTAGTTCTTTGACTGCTATTTCTAAATTTTCAGTATGTTGGTGAAGCAACTCATGCTGATCCCTATATATTTATGATTATAAATGGTTTTACCGATAAAGGTTTTTTTCATACTGAACTACTTGGCAAAATTGTTAATTATTAATTTTATTACTAATTGACAATTCCCTGCCCTATATCTGTATATTTATATTGATGTCTCTTATTGGATGGTTAAACTGTAACCCTTCTATACGGGACTTTTTATGCGGGACTATTTGTGGCGCACGTGGAATAGATTCTTGGGGTGAAGTGTTTGAACTTACTAGCCGATAAATTTTGTGAATGCCTTCCTCATGCGTTTTTGATGTCGCATGGTCAAATTCCCATGAGTATATAGACACTTTCAAATTTATCGTACATCATGCTGATGATCGGAGTAGAGTAGCTTTATACTCTTAACCATGAAACGTCGTACATGATTAACTAAAGGCAGGTTTGTTTTTGCTTTTCTCTTCTGTTTTTGTTCTGTGTGTGCCATAAATATCGCCATCCGTTAGAGAAAAAAATTTGTAGTTTGGAATCAGTAGTTCTTTGACTGCTATTTCTAAATTTTCAGTATGTTGGTGAAGCAACTCATGCTGATCCCTATATATTTATGATTATAAATGGTTTTACCGATAAAGGTTTTTTTCATACTGAACTACTTGGCAAAATTGTTAATTATTAATTTTATTACTAATTGGCAATTCCCTGCCCTATATCTGTATCTTTATATATATATATATATATATATATATATATATATATATATATATATATATATATATATATACATATATATATACACACATATATATATATGTATATATATACATATACTCACTCACATATATGTATATATATACATATACTCACTCACATATATGTATATATATATAATATATATATATAATACACACACACACAATTTTTTAATAGTTAATCTTAATATATAAAACAGAGTTTGTGTGTGCGTGTGTGTATATTCCTTATGATTTCAAAAACTGAGTGGCCGATTTTGATGTGTGTTCTATCCAAAAATTCAGTAATCTTTCAGCTACCAAATAAAATATGTTATTTGCACAACAAGTCTTTTTACTACAAAAATAACCTTGAAAACCAGATCGGGCTGCACAATTTTGAGGTCTTTAACTAAGGGAGGCAACTCTGCTGGACACAATACTTGATTTAACAAGAAATGTAAACAATCACACACACATATTAGGTGCAAGAATAACTGTATGGTTGAGAAGTTTGCTTCCCAACTACATGGTTCTACATTCAGTCCCTCCGCATGGTACCTTGGGCAAGTGTTTTCTTCTGTAGCCCTAGGCCGACCACAGACTTGTGACAGAATTTGGTTGACAGAAACTGCAGTGTTGTTCATCAGAAAATGACTGAAAACTATGTTTATAAAGAAGAGTTATTTGCTTCATACTGCTTGTGTACCAATTCTGCTCATAAGAAAGGAACTAATGATACAATGTGGCTGTAGGTGATAACACCTGGGCAATGCCGGGATGCATTGCTAGTGTACACTAAATACAATTACTAATTTTGTTTTCATTTTGCAATTTAATTAAGACTTATATATATTCATAAGAGGGAAAAGAAGAAAAACAAAAAAGAAAGCAAAACCAATTCACCACCTTAAGTTGAAAATTTTGGGGCACTGGGAAACCTCTCTAATGACTATTGAGGCACGCCAGCATGCTTGCAGCATTGTTACGTGTGATGGTGTGGCTGATGCGCTGGAACAGTCAAGCATCCTCATGAGCTTCACTAGTTACCTCTGCTAGACAAGCTGCCAGTGAAGACAGGAATCTCGCAGTCAGTGGTCCGACCCCACCAAACATCTCAAACGCCACAGGATGGAAAATGTAGTTGGCCAACAGATCATGGTACTTCAGAATTTTGTTCCACTCAGCCGTAGAAGCTGTGGACCTTGCTTTGGTCACAGCATCCAGAATGTGAGAAGAAGCAAAGGAGTTGCTGTGATGTCTCAGACAAGGCATCTGCCTCTCGACCAGTGGCACAGGGTGAGGCCGTCAGGTCTTTTCCCATCATATCTGGACAACACAGATGGTACCAAGATGGAGGGGATGTTTGCCCAGGCCAAGCTCCTCTTGAGCATAAGGTTTAACTCAGGTGATGTGCAAAGCAACCAGCATTCAGGTGGCAAGAAAGATTATGGAGGCTTGTGGAGTCGAACAGCTTGCCATAATGACAACTCAAACCTATGCAGACGTCTGCTCCCACTCTGGGGGCAATGGAGGCACAAAGTTTGTCAAAGCTGAGTTGGCCACCAATGTTAGCCACAAGAATGGCATCAACCCACTCACTTGAGTATTTGGCGCTAGCAGACAGTAAGTGGCACCTTGGAAACTGGTCCAACTGGATGAAGCGGGAGTCGAAGGTGGACTTTGAAATTACAGGGGTTGGACAAAATAATGGAAATACCTTAAAATTTAAAACAAACTTATTTTAATACGGAATAGGACTGCCTTTGGCAGTAATCACAGCTTGAATTCTATGAGGTATGGACATACAAAGTTTTAATGGTTTCCAAAGGAATTTTTGTCCATTCTTCTGCTAAAACAGTCTCCAGTAGGGGAGGATATTGACTCCTTACTTGTTTTTCTAAAGTGCACCATAAATGTTCAATAATATCGAGATCTGGGGACTGTGGTGGCCAGATAAGATGTTCAACTTCACTAGAATGTTCCTCGTGCCATTCAGTAACAACTTTAGCTGTGTGAATTGGTGCATTATCATCCTGAAAGATTGTGTTTCCCTCTGGAAACACTTTCGCCACCATAGGATCAATTTGATCAGATAAAATGCTTAAATAGTCTTCACTATTAATTCTGCCATGAAGGGAAACCATTAGGCCAGCAGATTTCCAAGATATAGCTCCCCCAGATCATCACAGATCCTCCTCCATGTTTAACAGTTGGAAGAAGGCAGTCTGGGTCAAATGTTTCTTTTGGCTGTTTCCAAACATGTGCTCGACCAGTGGTCAGAAATAAGGTAACGGATGATTCGTCCAAGAAAATAATATTCTTCCACTGCTCTAGGGATCAATTCTGTGGGTTTTATTCTCCACTCTAAACGCTTTGCAATGTTTGTTTTTGAAAGTAGTGGTTTTCTGATTGCAGCCCTCCTGTAAAATCTGGGTTTTGTGCAGTTCCCAGCGAAAAGTTTTTGTGGAAACTGGGTTCTCTAGGTGGTCATTAAGCTCTGCAGTAATTTTGGGAGCTGTACTTTTGTGATCCTCTCTAACAATTTACATAAGAGTCCAACGGTCCCTATCTGAAAGTTTTGGTTTTCTTCTGGAGTTTTGTTTTGAAAAGGAGGTTTTTCCCTCTTTCTCAAAGGCTGCCATTACTTTCAAGACTGTACTTCTTTATTTCATTGAAATTAGCCACAATGGCTGTACATAGAATGGCAAGAAGCTAGGGCTGGACAAATACATTAATGAGAAAAAGACATGGATGAAAAAAAATGAGAGGGGCACCAGCGCCCACCGACTGGCAACCCCTCGAAAACCTTTGTTCATACAATTCAATAATTACAATGATACTAATAATAATAATATTACAATAATAACATCAATACTACAATATTTCAAAAATCAAAACAATTAGTCATAATTAATCAATCCACCCCGTCACAGCTCCTAAGAAAATTACTCGCTGCCTGCAGACAAGTCCGCATTGACAAGTTGAAGTCTGTGGCGAGGCAGATAAAATTATTCTTGTCAAAGGTGGACCCGATTTTTGACAAGATCCTACTAGTTACGACCTCCGCAGCTACCTGTGGAGGCCATGATGAACTGGTCATGCAAGCCAAGAAGGATCTTCCCTGGCCGCACTTCCTGTCCAAGAATTTTTCTATAGTCCCTTTCTTGAGGTACAGAAGGACAAACTCCTCCTCCTCCTCGAAGGGAGGGACCTCACACTGCTCTGTCAGTGGCACAATTCCTGCTGACAGAGTCTCCCTCTCCGGTGGCACAATTCCCACTGGAGGGCTGGGGCTTCGGTTGGCAGTACAGCAACGTCCTCCAACCGTCTCCTATTTCTTTTTTTCCTTTTCTTTTTTATACAGGTTTCGGGGGTTGGGGGCCTCCCTCGGCACACCCAAGGGGTCCTCCTCCTCTCCCGCAACCTGTATTCCATCTGGTGAGCATCCGTTGTTGCTCACCTTTCTTTTTCACAATCTCCCCCTCCACTGGGGGGGGCGGAGGGTGCTTCTTTTTTCCGCTACTCCGGGGTCTTATCTTGGCCCCAGACACAGTTCTTCTTAATGTGACCTGGTTCCAGGCAAAGGTGACACTTGGGGGGGGGGGGCTCCCTCAAGCATCACAGGATACCTGGTTGTAGCCATTTTCAAAAAATCCGGAAATATCATTTCCACAGCGGCTACTGGTTCTATAGGATTAAATTTGCTTTAACCCCTTCTCAGTCTACCACAGCCATCATGTTCACATTCAAGAGCCTGGGTCCACTGTCACCCAAGCCCTGCCAGATGGCATCAGCAATCCATCCAGCCTTGGTATCTGGGGGCAGTCCACACACCCAGGCTCTGATAACGTTTCTCCAGCAGTAAGAAGGGAGGAACAAAATTTCCTCCCCCTGCAGGAGCTGGCTGGCCACAGTGGCAGCCTCTTCGGGGGAGTCAAATAGCAACCACACCATTGCATATTTGACTCCCCTAGTTATGTAAAACTTTCTAACTGGCAGACAACCTGCCAGCTCCTTTTCGATGATGTCTTTATTGAAGAGGGCGATGGCATTGCATGACCTGGAATAGGTCCACAAAACCACTGTCCTCTTCTCCGTCTCTGCCAGCCACTGCCTGGGTGGGACAACCTCCTACTCCAAGACAGTGGCTTCATTATTACTTTTTACTTTTTTTCCCATGTTCATGTAAAGTTCGAAAAAGTTCACAAATAAAGTTTAAAAAAATATATGTCTTGATACACCAAACATTTTGGCTGTTTTAGTTTCGCTAGTGCCTGCCATATGAGCACCAACAATTTGACCTTTTTGAAAGTCTGATAGATCTGTATTTTTAATGAATTTTAATTACCTTTTTCTGATGATATCTGAAAAGAAACAGCAATTTTAGCAAAACATATTAAGCAACACCAATAATAAATCAAAAAACATTAAAATAAATAAGCTTTTGACAGTTTTATACAACTCCTGTATGTTGTCCTAAGTTCTCTGACTCTGACAGTCCTCCACCTTCTCAGAAGCAGACAAGCCCAATTCACTCCAGTGTTGGAGAGCTTCATCCAACTCCCTGTTGGAACTGGTCCATGTTGGAGAGGAGACGATGCTGCTCACGAGGATGGAGCAGGCATAATAATATTTTGTTTACCTGACCACTTATATATCCATCTCACTTCATTGTAACATATTTAAACAGGGCACTCTTTGATTTCAAACCTATTTCCTGCTCCTTTAAAAATATATGGCTTTCATATTAAATGTAAATAAACATATCTGCTTATAAACAGGTTTTTGAACTGAGGGACTTGTATTCACCTGACAAAATTTCAATGTTAAAAAGGACAAAACTCATATATTTTTTCCTTTAGAGTTTAAACATTTTTATTTTCAAATATAACATATAAACATGTACATCTTTTAGAACATTGTCATTTTATAAAATTTTGTTGGCAAATTTTTAAATGAACATAAACATTTATTTACATGGAAGAAAATACCGGAGAACTTTCATCTAATTCTTCCAAATCTTTCTGTTACAACTGTATTGAAACCATTTGTGGGGAATTAAAAAAAAATTTTTTTATCACAGCAACTGGTTGCACACCACAAGGTGTGTAAAGCAAGCCAGCACACTCGGATCATTACCATGGGCAATGGTGAGACTAAGGCATTGGGGAAGTCAAGAGCCCTCATGAGCATCATGTGACACCTCGGTGAGGCAAGCTACCAACACTGACAAGAACTTTGTGGTTAGTGACTCAGTCCCTTTGAATGTCTCAAGCACCACAGATTGGAAGAGATAGTTCACTGTCAGGTCCTGATACTTCAGAGTTTTCTTCTGTTCAGCTACGGAAGCAGTGACCCTCCCATTAACTGCAGCATCCAAGATGTAGGAGGGAGCAAAGGCTGTGGTGTCCCAAATGAGGCACCTACCTCTAACCCAGGGACAGAGGCTAAGACCATCTGGTCTCTTTCCATCACTTCTGGATAACCCCGATGGCTCCAGAACTGAGGGGATATTAATCTGAGCCAGGGCTCGCTTAATGATTAGGTTTAGTTTGCAGCATTTAGGCAGCAAGACAGACTATGAAGACCTGTGGGGTTGAGGGGCCTACCACAGCAACATCTCAGTCCCCTACAGAAGTTATCTCTCACTCTCAGTGCGATGGAGATGCGGAGTTCATCTAGACCGAGTAGACCTCCGATGTTGGCCACAGGCAGGGCATTAATCCAGTCCTCTGAGAATTTTGCACTAGCTGAAAGTAGGCAACATCATGAAAATTGATCAGATTGATGAAGGAGAGAGTTGAAAGTGGTACCTGAGTGCAGATTGTCCCATACTCTCCGTTTCCGTCTATCCTCCACTATAACCAGAACTGACAAACCCAGTTCTCTCCACTGTGAGAGCTTCATCCATCTCCCTGTTGGAATTAGTCCATGTTGAAGAGGAGAGGATGTTGCCTACCAAAGGTGAACAAGCATGGAAGAAGGAAAGAGATAAAGACTAGCACTTGCGCAGACCTAGATCTCAAAACCGTTTGGGCAAAGCAGCTTGATCATGGGAGTCTGGGGCAGAATTCAAGTTATTAATTCTGTAGTATTAAGTTGCTGAGAGTTAAATCTCTTTGTGGATGCTGACCTATAGCAGATTATTTCACGTGTTGGAGAAATTCAGCTATGATTGGCAATTGTACAAAATTCCTCATCAACTATGTAACATAATTACTGAACAGCCAATGTGGATGACTCAGTGTGGTCAGCAAAATTTCTTTTTTATCACACAGTAAATTAAAGAAGGGATGGACATAGTTTGAACAGCTAAATTCGTAGACCAAGACTGAGCTGCAATGAAATGACCACAGATTTGGATTCTATCCTCCAAACTACCTGTAGCACAAGAGGATAAGCTTTTCATGGAAGGTCATGGTATGGTCAAACTAATCAATTCCAGGTACATTACTGGACTCTCGAAGGAGAAAAGGAGAAAAGGCAGTCAGTCGTAACAGGGTCTGAATTCAGAACATGGATACTGAAGGATATATTTTTTTGCTCTATTGAAATATTCTTTGGTAAAAAAAATAAAAGACATACAAAATTTAGTGAAACTGAGAAGGAATTATTGTTACCTTCTTCTAATTTTTATTATAGATTCCTTGTCACAACGACCACTTGTTCAGAAAGATAAAAAGAAACAAGGAAGTGAACAATAAATAACAGAAGTAAAATATCTGAGTTTAAGGATGATTATAAATTCATCTGCCATCATGACCTGAATTCTTTTGACATGAATATATGAAGTTTACTGGAATGTGAAGAAATTTTTAAAAGAACCCAATGATTATTCAACTTGCTAAATTTTCAACGTGTATTTGTTTATGTCTTGACATAAAATGAGTTGGGAATTTTTATTTCTGAGAATTCAAACCGCCAGACCACTACTATTAGCGAACAAGCAACTGAAGAGGATTTCATAAGTTATTTTTTAAATATAAAAGTACTCTATATTACAGAAGCTGAAATTTTGTATATTTAGTGCCGTGTTTAGTCGTTTGTTTTGAAAGGGTACTGTTATTACAACAGTCACACTGACACAGATGCTGGCAAAAATAACGGAAAGATTGCTGAGATATACCGATAGGAAGAAAAACGAGTTCAATAATGTAAGTGGGCGAGCGAGGAAATATAAACGGTTTTGATTGGACAAAAATTTGAATTGTCATGACGACATCAATTACAACGCGTATGATTGGTCGAATTCACGGTCTGTCGTTCGATTAATGGAATATATACATGGTCGTTCATTTTGTTTATTTTTACTTTTATTTCTTTCTTTGTCAGTCATACGCGCACACGCTCACTACTACCAGCAGTATCGGCGAATGAATGAGATAAGCTACTAAAAACAGCCGCTCACTTCCTATTATCTTCCTCCTCCTCCTGCTGCTCTTCATCATCACCTGAAGATAACTTGTGCAGTGTGGCGGCAGCGGCTCTCTTTCTTGCTCTCACTAAGCCACAGGTATATACATGTAATATCTTCAACTCGAGTTCTACTGCTACTTACTTTTAAAGTAAATGACAATTGGAAGAAATATATTAAAACGAAAATAAGACCCGAAATGTCACCTTTTTAAGGCTGTGGGCAAGATGAATAATAGATCGACCAAAATAATTTCAGGCTGCTGTCATTAAAAATAGCTAACTTCAAACGGTGGCTGAGCTGATTCTAGGTGCATTGAAATATGGTTTTAGGTGAAAAACACAACGGTAGAACAAAACAAAGCTAGAAAAGAAAACTTTGATTTTTTTTTTAGCATTTTAATACAATATACATAGACACACATTCGCACACATAATATATGTGTGAGGTGTGAGTGAATATATATATATATATATATATATATATATATATATATATATATATATGTATGTATATATATATATATGTATATATCTGTGTGCGAATGGTATGTTTAAAAGAACTTGTCTATGTCGGTCGGCTCTTGACAGGCTGATCTCGTTAGTTTGTGGAAGTCTTTACTTGTTGGTGCAAGTCTTCGTTGATTCACATACACATACATGCACACACATACACCTCAACCACTAAATACGTGTTACCTATGTTCACCAACGTAATAACAGGCGAGCAGCACCACTAACAGTAACTGTCAACGCTTGTTTACTCCCTGTTATTGCTTCGATTATTTATTGCCGTTTATTTCACTTTCTGTGTCGTCTAAAATCGTGTTTATTCCTCGTCTTTGTGGCGTGACTTTAGCTCGGGCATCTTGTTATGCCTCTCGGACTAGCTCAACAGACTATGGCAGATGGATACGATATGATAGGAGGTGCAGCCGAGTACATTCCGGGTAGGTCTATTTATCTAATTATTATTTTTCTATATTATATACTCACACACATATACATATACACACGCATATATATATATATATATATATATATATATATATAAATGAACATTCATACTGAAACATGTATAATATAAACACATACAAACATCTTCATGCACACATAGATGCTGTGCCTGCATTTATATATATATGTATGTATGTATGTATATGGTTCAACTGTTTTCTTAACATAAACTGTTGATGGTGAAAAAAATACATCGTTTTGTTTTGACACTGATTTTGAACAGGTCATCCACCAGATCTTCGACAGTTTCTTATTAACTGTGTTGATGTTTAGCCAAGTGAGTCTTGATCGAGTTGATCTGCGATGTAAAAAGTAAAACACGTTCCAGCCATGACCATCTCGACTTATTTCAGACATGGTGTAATGATGACTGCCAATATTCTACACCCCTCCCTTTTTTTTTTTTTTTTAGAAAAGACAGCGACGGTGGGAGATGAGGGAGATCTGATTGTTATTTCTAAGTCCTAGCGACTTCGTAGAGGTCCGTCGTTGTTGGGTCTGTGTCTGTGCATCGCTAATAGTGGACGATAGAAGTGATCAAACAGGGGTATAACTAAATACTGCTTGTAGTATTTAGTTATATCGCTATTCGTTTTGAGTTCAAATCTCGTCGAGGGCTGAGAAAATAAATACTATTGAAGAATTATAGTTAATCTAATCATCTATACTCTTCCTCAAAACTTGTGCCAAGTCCCTATTATAACGAGGGGACAAATATTTTTAAGAGCAATAAGGGTGAACGGAATTTTGGTTTTTGATTGAAACCACTTGGCTTAACTTTTCAAAACTAACAGCCCTTGGAAAAGGCATAATATATAGCTGACACAACCATCACAAAATTTCACATTTTAAAGCTGGCTAAGACCATATAAGAAATGAAAATAACATGAGGGATCCTATTAAAATATTAAGAGGAAGCATCTCACTATTAATGATCAATATTTATCTATTGATTGATTGATCGAATTTTCGGTATTTACTTTTCTGTCTTAACTACTCTTTATTAAACCTTGTCTTGCCAATCTATATATAAACACCAAAAACATTTCTCATTTCAAACTTGTCATATATGCTCAGTGGGACACACTTATAAAATTCCCCTGATTTAAGTCTAATTCCGCCCTCTAATTAAAGTTTAGGCACGGTCTAGTATTTAGATTGGCCGCTTTCTCAATGTAACCACTTTTTATTACGACAATGTTTAATCATACAACAATGAGACTAGCTATAGTCTGTTTAATGCTCCTGGGGTATAATGAATGCCTAAACTTCCCATATGTGATCGTCATATGTTTGCCATTCAATATTACTATTGGTATAATAATGTCCCTAGAAAAGAATGAACACCACTGCTTTCTATATTATTGTTATAGTAATAACCAGATCGTCTCGTTTATGTCTGCTGTGTTTATTATTAAACTTTGATTCATTATATAACTTGTTATCAGGTTATAATAATTACAGTCTACTATGTTAATTATTCAACAACAACGATGTATTGTAGTCAGTTTTGCATAATAATTATTCCTGGCTGGTTGTCAGACCTCATCTCTATTACTACAACCATTGCATAACAACGACAACTACGTTCACTACTTCTTGTTGGCGCTCCACTCACAACTTTACTATCATCGAAACTACCGAATGTAGCTTCATTAGCTCAGAGTATTGTTGATGGGGAGTGAAATTTAAATATTTCGAATAAGCCTTTTTTTTTTTTTAATGTCGGTTGATAAAAATTAAGTACCAGTGAAGTACTGGTTCGATTTAGTATTCCTCGTTAAGCAACCAAAATATGAATAAAATTATTATAGATGACACAAAATTAAGAAAAAGAAAAAGAATCAAAACAGAAAGTAACAGCCAAACGCAAACACACATCACTAATTTTTCAGATATGCAAAATGTCATTTTTTAATGTTTTAGTGGGCAAAATTTCGGAGTTATCTTGCGGTCTTTAATTTGGTTACGCAATACACATTCTCAGTGATTCAGTTAAAATATCTTGGTGTATCATTGATTGTTGCAAGTGAAGCGTAAGGATTATAGGACAATGTGTACGTTTCAAAGCATCACTGGGAACACTTAATTAACTTAAGACTTAGTTGATCGTTTTTATCGTACTAACATTAACTGATCTTTAGCTATACTAAATCAACAAGAGATGAACTGGTCAGGAGTTATCATACTACTCGCTCATGGGGCTGAATTATTGTTATTAGAACGGTCGCATTGTTGAAAACTGGGACTTTGTGTTATCAGTAAGACAACTGTTAATTTCCTGTCTTTTGCTTATAAAACACACATTGCGTAGTCTTAACTAAAATCATTTCACTATAGGGCACTGTCAAGTCTCTTCATGTGAGTACTCTTAGGCAGCAGACAGATGTTTAGTTATTTTTTTCTATATTAGACGGTATATTAGGGTATTAATTAAAGTATATATTCAGGTATATAAAAACAATGAACACCTGCCTAATGTAGAGGGTATTCGTTGTTTCTATAGCAATAACAACATGAGACAACATTGTTCTGTATTCTTACATGGGATGTCAGTCTCGCGCAAGTTGGACTTAACACTATGTCAGTGAAACGCTCCTAAAACAAACGAAAAACCAGCCTTGATGTTCATCCCACTGATATTGATGAAATAAATACCAGTTAAACCGTTTAGTCTGTTGATCGTTCTCGCGTGCCAATAGAAAGAATTGAAGGTAAATTTTTAGATTAACACCCGCACGATTTTCAAACCCTAACCGTAACCGTAACCTAAAACCCTAACCGTAACCCTAACACCCTAGTGAAAATCGTGCGGGTGTTAATCTGAAAATTTACCGAATTGAATATTGCATTACTGTCACTGTTTACACCAGTGAACGCTCAATATCCCATTGTGGTATCTCTACATCTAAATAGACTGGGCCATTTCAGATAGCACAACCCTAATGACAACATGTAAACAGGAAATCTCTCAAATAGTCATCACCCACTTCCATTTTGACTTGACCATCCACAGCTCTCATAAATACTAGATTTTCTGGGATAGGGTGGTGATAATACAAATACCTGCACTAAGATGTTATCCTATCCAGGAGGCAGAGGTTTTCATCTACTTAGTGTCGCAGGACATAATCACTGACTCAAAAATGAAGGATACTAAACTCAAATAAGCTCTACAACATGTCTACTGAGACACGAACTAATGTAAGAGCAACTTGAGCCAAACGGAGGAGTTGCTGAGGAGCTTGATCATAGCCAGATATGAGCAAAACAAACATAAAACAGGGAGAGCTTTTATGTAGTTGCTTGACCTGGTAGAAATAGACCCCAAATGCATCAATCCATCTTCTTGGGAGGGTTGTAAGGGATAGGTACTTTCTCCATAGTGTTCTGTTAGAAAAAGAATGGTTGTTACACTTTACAGCTGGATTCTCAGTGTGCCAAACTGAGACTATGGATAATAGCAAACTATCTCATTCTTGGTCTACTTCTAGTCCTCCTACTGATTGGCTCTACTCGAGCAATCTATCTTGCAATTCTTTCCTGCAACATTCTAATCACATCTGTAATATTGGAACTGTGACCTCCCAATGTGGAGAAGTAGCTGCTCAACTTGGAGAGACTCCCTAATCTCCAACCTACATACCCTGTTGAGTAACATTATTCCAGAGATCCTTTCAAGGAATCCCATTTCAGCCACTCGTATTTGCAACCATACTCTTTTGATCATTACCCAACATTCATAGCCATAGATAAAGATAGGCATGGAAACTGAACTGAAGATAGCAAGTTTGGATTTTTTATCAACCTCTCCACTTCTCAGGATCAAATCTTATGCTTTACTGTGCCAGCACCTGCAATTCTAGCCTCCAGTTCAGCAACCTGGCACCACACCAAGCCACTTTCATCCACAGCATTGCATAAAGATGAAACTGATGAACAAAGCAACCTCCATTCCATTTCAATAGAGTCTGCATATTTGTTTCTGCCTAGCTTCCCACTTTATCCTGTAAGTTGCACTGGACTTCGCAGTTTTGTGAGTTCTCCCTGCTATTGATGGGTTCTGGTTGCAAATGACTAGGTGCCTATCCATCTATAGTTTAGCCCTCTCTTTGCTTGAATGTTCAGTACAAAATTAAAGGTCCAAGACCGCCAATCCTCTCAATCACTCCTTTCTATATCCGATGGTCAGACCAACATGTACATACAATTTTTCTTGTAAGTCAAATGACTTGGTCTTAACTAGATCTAAAGCTGCAGTAACCTCATTCAGGAAGAATTTGTATTTAGCCTCACTGTTTGATGCATATATTTCCAACTGCCAGAGTGGGTCTTCTTTTAGCCTAAATTTCAGGAGGCAATCCCTCCAGTTTAGTGGGATCTAGTCTATAACACAATCTGACCGCCAGGAGCTTGTGAGCATCCCCAGTAGTTGGCACTACTCCTGAATAGTGGAGTTTCCACCTTCCAGCCAAATCTATCACATCCAAGTCACAACCTTGTAGAGGAGACACCAACTTTATCTAGTCTGTAGCATTTGGCGACCTCCACTCATTCCTGCTCTTTACCTATAAAGGTTCATTCCAATTCTCAATTACAATTAGTAATGTTTATTCACTCTTGGACCTACTTTGTGGTCCCAGGACATGCATCCTTTGTGCTCCCACCCCACACCTTCCAGAATAGGTTGCAGGCTTATTGCTGGTTGTACCAGCATTGAGTGGAAATTGTAGTCCTTTTTGCAAATAAACCCCTCTAATTCCAAATACATTCTTTGTTAACCTGTTTGTTGGTCAATATGGTGTTGTTATTCCTTTTGTACCCTTTCCATGCTTTGGTGATCTTATTTACACCAGATACCAAACTGGTATTTGTGTTGGACATGCAGATTACACTCCAAATCTCCCTCAAATTACCCCCTACTATTTTAAAAAAGAGAATGAAATGTAATGTAGTATTATGTAATGTATTATTGGAGACACAATGTCTGAAAAAAAAATGGGACAGCCATGACTAGAAAACCTTTGGTTGTGGGGCTGCTTGATCAAAGCTGAGCTGTACATTTTCTTAGGTTTGCATTAACTATTGTAATATCATGTATCTTATGTCATCATCATCATTATTGTCATCTTTGGTGTTTTTGCAACCACTTTTCTGGTGATAGAAAGTAATATGATCCAGGAGACAGAATAATGATAGAGACACAGAGTGTGTGGGAGAAAGGATCAAGAATATGAGGGTAGGAAGAGCAAGTTGAAGTGATGACAGGTGGAACAGGAAGGCAGAATGGTCCAATTGATCCAATGTGTCCTCTACATAGGCTTCAAGATGAGCTGGATGATCGAGTGAGGAGGGTGATGGTAGAAGGAATAGAAAGTTGGCAAGACCTGCACAGATGATGGGTGTTGGGTGTAAATGGTAAAGATAAAAGTGAAAGGGAGATAGGAAGTTAAAAATTCATGGTGGAGGCATCACTAGCAGACATGGCAATGAAGCAGTAATGTGCATTTAGTATTCTCACAGCCACTCCTGGATGATTTTCATCTGACACTGATACATTTTTGTTTTTAAATACCTCCATGAAGAATATTAACTCTGGACAAATACTGCAGTTAATTTGCATTTTTATCTTGTGATATACTTTCATTAAGTAAGGTACACTCATGGATATTTTAATCTAATACTGCTTTGTTGCATATAACAGATTTTTTTATTAATGACATTATTTCTCTCTAACAATGCAATAAAGCATTCCTTGATGATCCATTGTGGTTAGGTATTCATTTGCACTTGAAATAATCCAACGCAGATTTCTAAACAACAACAATGGTGAAATATATAGTATATATGGTAAGAAATATGTAGTAATATATAGTATACTATATATAGTCAGAACAAATAATATGACTTTGTGTTTATCATGCCATCTCAAGACACTGAGCCTTACAAATGAGATGACTAAAGACTAAGATATCTGGTGCATTGCTGTACTCAAGAAGACCTGTCTACACAGCAGAATTGATACTGGTGCTGCATAAAAAGCACTGGTGCTGCTGATTCACAAAAAAACATTCAGTACACTCAGCGGAGTGGTTGGTGTTAGGAAGGCCATCCAGCCAGAGAAACCATGCTAGAACAGACAAGGAGCTTGGTATGGCCCCTGACCTTACCAGCTCTGGGCAAACTGTTCAATGATGCTAGCATGGAAAACAGATGTTAAATGATGATGATGATATAGGAAGGCTAACAGAGAAAGTGTTTGTATGTGGAAGATGTACAGGAGCAATAAAGACCACAGATACACATGAAACTGATTTCCCCAAATGTCCAAGTAGATCTCTGGAAGTTGTAGATACATTTTGTTACCTAGGTAATTAGCAGTAATTTTTATTACCTAGGTGAGCTAATTAGTGTAATTGCTTTAGTAAGAATAGGATAGAAAGTTCAGAGAGCTTTTACTTCTGTTGGCAGCCAAATGTCTCTCTCTGCAAGGTAGTGAGATGTGGGCCTTGAATGTGGAGGTTGTGAAGGCTGGAGAGGAATTAAGCTGGTATGCTCTGCTGGATGTACAGTGTCAGCATGCATGTGTGACAGAGCACTGGTGTATTGGGAGAGAAGTTGGGCATCAGAGGAATTATATGCAGTGTTCAAGAGAGGAGTCTGTGCTGGAGAGAGAGAGAGAGAGTGATCAAAACTGAGGGCAGAAACAAGTGTGATGCTATAGATGAGATACATAGTTATTCAGAGTGAGGGAGAGAGAGTTAACAAGAAAGAGGACAGAAACAGGTTATAAAGGAGATACATGGTTACAAAGGGAGAGTGATTAAGAATGAGGGCTGAAACAGATGTGCTGCTGTAGAGAAGATACATGGTTACCCAGTCAGAAGGAAGGACACGGGAAAGTGAGAGAGTGAGAGTGGGAGACAGCAAGAGAGAGCAGGAGAGAGATGGTGGAAAAGTGCCAGGGTATACTCACAATGAATGGGGATCAGAGCATAGATGAAATGGTAGAGTAAAGAAGAGAGAGATAAATGGTGACAAGTGACAGGGCATACCCCCAAGGTATGGAGATCATAATATACATGACAGGGTATTGCCAAATAGGTGTGAGTAGGGAGTGGGGGTGGAGAATGCTATGACTGGTGAGAACTTGGATATATAGAGGGGGTGGGGAAGCAACAATGCAGTGAGCAGAGTAGTGAGGACAAAATTCGAGAATGAAAGATAATTACAGTGTATGAAGAAGAAATGTGAAGAGGAGAAGAGATGGAGTTAAGGAGAAGAGATGAAGTTTGGTCTGTTAGGGTAGAGGGTGTGAAAATTTCTAGGATGCAAAACTTCTAGGAATTCAGTTCCACTAATGTGGGTGAGTCTTCTCTAGAACTTCATTTTGCCAGATGTCTCAGTCCATTGTCATTTTCTCCATGAGCCCCAACATACTGAAATTGGTCCTCACCACTTCTTCCCATGTCTTCCTGGGTCTTTCCTCTTCCACAGGTACCATCCACTTTCAGTGACCTCATTTCTTTATACCACTATTTTCATTCATATGCATCACATGTCCAAACCATTGTAGTTTCCTCTCTATAGACTAGTGATTCAGTTTGTCCCCAGCGAACTGAATCACTAGTCTATCACTGTATACAAATAGAGTAAAAACTATTTTTGGATATGCCCCAATAAAGCATTTGTAAGAATAAATTCAAATATGAATTAGAAGTAGCATTAGTGTTCTAAATATTATTGACTGCACATACTTAATGTATGTGTTTTGCTGGTTTTTTACGTTTTTTGTATATAGTCATATTGGCAATTCAGTTTGTCCCCTGTTCAGTTCAGGTATATGATGCTGACAAGTCACAAAAATGGCAAAATATCAGTATCCATCACCCCTGAATGGGATTAGGGGTGAGTTGTCTCGCCTGTCTGTGTCTTTTGGGTGTTTTAACACTCAACACTCTGAGGGAGTCATCCCCACTGTGCTACACTGCCGCATACTAGTGAACAAGCAAGACTACATTAACTCTAAGGCCCTTTGATTCTAGACCTTGCTTCCAAGGCTGAAATTTCTTCTCTAATTCTGCTAGTGTTTCAGCTATAAGAATAAGGTCATCAGCATATTCCTCTGTTATTGCCTGGAGGACTATGATGAACAAGAGGGGGCTGAGGACTGATCCTTGGTGAACCCCTACTTGTACCCTGAATTCCTTGCTATACTCGTTGCTAACCTTCACCTTACTGACAGCATCCCTGTAAACTTCCACACCTGAAACTTCTCCTCTAGTTCTCATAGTGACTCAGCAATTAGAGCAAGGTCATCAGCATAGAGGAGCTACCAGGGGCATCCTGTCTTGAATTCCTGTGTTATTGCCTGGAGGACTATGATAAATAGGAGGGGGCTGAGGAATGAACCTTGGTGGACCCCTACCTCTACCCAGAATTCTTCACTGTACTTATTGCCAACCCTCACCTTAGTGACAGCATCCCTGTACATGGCTCGCACAACTCTCACTAACCATTCATCTATCCCTAATTTCCTCATTGACCACCAGATGAGGGAATGGGGAACCCTGTCAAAGGCTGTCTCCATGTCAGCATAAGGTTTATCTTTGGCTAGATATTTCTCCTGCAGCTGTCTTACCAGAAATATAGCATCAGTGATGCTTTTCCGTGGCACGAACCCAAACTGCATCTCATCTAAGCTGACTCTCTCCCTAATTAGTTGGGCTATGACCCTCTCCGTGACCTTCATTACCTGGTCCAACAACTTGATACCTCTGTAATTGTTTGTGTGTAAAGCGTCACCTTTACCATTGTAGCAGTTGACTATGGTGCTGCTACACCAGTCATTGGTTATGACTCCTTCGTGTATCACCTGGTGAACTATACGGGTGACTAGGCTATAGCCGAAACTGCCAGATATTTTGAGCATCTCTGCAGTGATTCCTGATGGCCCGGGGATTTCCCCTGTCTTCACACTCTTAATTGCTTTATCTACCAAGGAACTGTCAATTTGGATAGCTGGTCCCTCTGTTGGGTTGACGTTCGGCAGACTCTCTTTCTCCCATTCATTCTCTTTATTAAGCAACCTTTCACAGTGGTGTCTTCAAACCTCTCTCTTTGCAGTTTTATTTAGTGCAAGTGAGCCATCATCCATGTGGACACATTTCTCTCCTACGACATCACGATTTTCTCTCACACACTGTCTTGCAACACAAAATACTTCAAGTCTTTGGTCCTCACAGCGCAGAACATTGGCAAATTTTTTCTTATCTGCTTCCCCTCTGGCTAGATAAACCTGTCTCCTAGCTTTCCTTCTAGCAGTCTGATACCATTCCCTGCTATCCCCATTCTTCCAGTCCTTCCAAGCCTGTTTCTTTTGTCTAATAGATCTGTCAACCACATTGTTCCACCACCACGTTACTTTGGGTCATGAGGGGACTTTGCACCATCCATAGATCTGGTCAGTGGCTCTCAGCAGGTTGTCCCGTAGAAACCTCCAGTTGTTTCCCACATTATGTGATGCTATATCCCCTTCTATTTCATCGAAAGCTTCGAGTAACATGTCTCTAAATCTCTGTCCAATTGCAGGATCTTTAAGCTTCCAGACCCTTCTCCTCCAAGCTGGTCTACTTCTGGGCATCCATTTAACCCTGATCCCGAATTTGCTAACTAATAATCTGTGTTGAGGGGTACATTCTTCACCTGGGAAGGTTTTGGCATTTATAAGCAGCCATCATTCCCTTTTTCTGGCGAGGATGTAGTCAATTTGGCTAGTATGTCTGCCGGAACGGTAGGTGATTAGGTGACATGCAGGTTTATTGAAGTTGGTATTGAAAACCATAATATCATTTGCATCACAGAACTCCAGCATTGCGGGAAACAAAGTCATAGCCTCCATGTACGCCATGGAAGCCCTCTACATGTTGTCCAACATGTCCATTGAATTCACCAGCCACAAAGAGGAGGTCCCTGTCATTCGTCAACAAGGTAGTTTGCAATAGGGTGTCATAAAATTGGTCTTTCTGCCTATCTGGTTCCTGGTTGAGGGGCATAGGCCAAGATGACGGTAGCTAACCTGTGGTGAAGCACTAATCTAATCTTAAGTACTCTGTCTACCTCGATTACCTTATCAACCCATTTCTCCGCAAGAAGTATACCCACGCCCCTGACCCCTTGATGTTTCCCAGCTCTAAAAATCTTGTACCTGTGTTCTTTGCCTATGAGGAACCTAGCGGAACCTTCTCTCCACCTTACTTCTTGGATGCAGCACAAATCTACATGTCTCCGTTCAAGCATCTCAACAATCTCACCAGACCTACCTTTCAGTGTGCCAACGTCAGGTGTGGGCCTGTGAGACCCTGGGATGAGGAACAGCAGTGTCATGTACCTGAAAAGAAACCTTGCATTTGGCAGAATTCATAAAGAAACAGTAGCCTACAACCTGCATACACTACACCATTTTTATGCACTATATGATTGATAAACTCTGGGTTGGGGTGGGGATGGCATTAGGCCCTTAGAAGTGTGTTCGCAGGAGACAGCCAAGGATAACAGAGGATAGGAACTTCCGGTAAAGGTGGAGGGGATGGGAGGGTGGGCGTACCGCGAGCTAGCAAGTTTAGGCGAGAGTGTCTTCTGCACTTGTATACTATGGTAGACAAATTTAGGGAGAATGAATTAACGAAATGATAAACTTGAATAAAATGAAATAAATAAAATGTGATGATTAATGGATATGCATGAACTTAAGACAAACAAGGAAGACAAATCTATCAGGCTATGTTTACATGGTAAAGAAATAGATAGATAATAAAGAATGAATGGTGGGGGATAGGGTTATGTTCTACGCAGAAACAGGAGTGCATGAACAAGGTTGAAAGGATAAAATTCCTATCTGTTCATCTTCTGAATTTCGTATTCGTATTCTATCAGCAGAGGAATTGGAAATCGAGTGAAGGAAGCAGAGCATTGAGCTGGTTTATATAGAGTTGGGGTTAAGGGGGGGGGGGGTGAGTTGGCGAACCGGGTGGTAAAATCGGAGAGAGAGAGAGAGGGGTCTGAGTTAGGTGGACAGGCAGTAAATGCATCACGAGGAGAATATTCTTTGGGATTTTCGGTAACATAATTGAATGAAACTGCAAATGCCGAAATCGTGAGACAGAAGTGAAAAATATTTTTGGGATTCTGGGAAACAGAATTTAATGAAATAGCAAAAGCCGGCGAGTTTAGGCGAGAGCAACTTCTGCACTATGGTAGACAAATTTAGAGAGAATGAATTAACGAAATGATAAACTTGAATAAAATAAATAAAATGTGATGATTAACGGATATGCGTGAACTTAAGACAAACAAGGAAGACGAATCTATCGGGCTATGTTTACATGGTAAAGAAATAGATCGATAATAAAGAACGAATGGGAATGAGGTGTATATATATATATATTATTCTTTTACTCTGTTTCACTCATTTGAGTGTGGCCATGCTGGAATACCACCTTTTAGTTGAAGAACTCCACCCCTGGACTTATTCTCTGTAAATCTGGTACTTATTCTATCGATCTCTTCTGCCAAATCGCTAAGTTACGGGGGATGTAAACACACCAACATCGGTTTCTAAGTGATGGTTGGAGGAACAAGCACAGACACAAATACACACACATAAATATATATATATATATATATATATATATATATATATATATATATATGTGTTCTTCTGTCTCTCCCTAGTTTCTTCTTGACTTCTCTCACCGCCCCACTATACTTACAAGCAACGGCCTGCTTCTGCTGATGGATTCTGACTTGGTTCAACTCCTGCTTCAGCATCTTCCTCTCCTCCGCCTTCTGCCAAGTCTCGTCACTTATCCAAGGCTTCCTGTTCACTGGTTGTCTTCCCAGAACCTCTTTGCACAGTCCAACTGTAGTCTCCTTCAAATTTGTCCAGGATTGTTCCACAGTTGCCTCTGCCTCATCTGTCTGTGGGGCTTCAAATCGATTGTGGAGAGCCAACTGGAAAGCCTGTTTTGACTCTTCTTTTTTCAGTTTCTGAACATCAAATTTCACCCGTGGGTTTGCCTGTCTTCTCCTTGTTGAAAGCTTCACCTTGAGCTTCGCTATCACCAAGTGGTGGTCCGATCCAATATGTGCTCCTCGTTTGGCTCTCACATCTTGAAGTGAACTCCTCCAACGTTGCCGGACTGCGATATAGTCAATCTGGTTTTCCGTCTGCTGATCTGGTGATACCCAGGTGGCTTTATGGCAACGTCTGTGTGGGAAGATGGTGCCTCCAATAGTAAGTTTGTTGACTGCACAGAAATCAGCTAGGAGAGATCATACACGGACCAGATTGCTACGCTCAGAATCATTGTGGAGCAGACAATTGAATGGCAAATGTCACTCTATGTGTGCTTCGTCGACTTTGAAAAAGCATTTGACAGGGTAGACAGGCAGACAATCTGGAACATCTTACGACATTATGGGGTGCCAGAGAAGATCGTGGGCATTATTCGATAACTCTACGAGGAGTTTTCTTGCTAGGTCATCGATGCTGGGAGATTGTCGGAGGAATTCAGGGTCAGCACGGGAGTCAGACAGGGCTGTTTGTTGTTACTGCTCCTGTTCCTCGTCGTGCTGGACTGGGTCACCAGGACGGCCTACGCTACCTCCGGGAAAGGTATTCAGTGGACACTGATGAACAAGCTGGAGGGCATGGACTATGCAGATGATCTCGCGCTACTGTCACATCGCCTGCAAGACATGTAAGATAAGAAGGCTTCTCCACCTGAGAGAAACTTCACGGCAAGTGGGTTTGAGGATCAACCAGGAAAAGACAAAAGTGCTGCATATCAACAACAAGCAGGAAGAGCCAATCACAATCGGCGGGGTCACCTGTGGAGGACATTAGTGAGTTTGTCTATCTTGGCAGCAAGATCAGCAAATCAGGTGGATTAGACGAGGACATCACTGCAAGAAGCAAGAAGGCTTGGCAAGCCTTCGCTATTCTTTGGCCGGTATGGAAGCCAGACGTGAAAAAAATATGTATATACTGAACGCTGTGAAGCGACGAACTGGAAGGAAGAGAGAAGAAAGTTTGTGTAAGCTTGGCGATGGCCAAGATAGGAAAGGAAGTAGTAGCCGGACACATGTGACCAGCAAGGGGTAAGGAGAAAAAGTGGTAGAGGGAGAAAAAGGGGAGGAAGTAGAATATTGGTGAGCAACGAGAGACAGGTAGGAAGAGAGAGATATAGTAGTGAAGGGGAGAGGCGAAGAACAGAAGGAAGAACGAGAGGGAGAGAAAGATACAAAGATAGATAGAATCTCGTCAGAAATATAAAGCTAAAACTTACTTGCAAAGATGACGCGTGTGTTCGATCATATAATAATACAAATAATATGTGAGTATATTCATATATATGTACATGTATGTACATACCTATATCTACACGTATACATAGATGCATATCTGTGTACAGGACGTTGCAAAAAAACGTGGACAAAATGATTAACGGAGCACAGAAAACACAGGCCACGTAGAGAACATTTCCTTCATCAGCTGCCACCATTCTAAAACTAAGCGTTTCGAAGAGTTAGGGCAAGACACATTGTTAGAATGGCTCTTCCCACGGAGACACACATGAAAATAAGCAATAGGTTGTCAAGTAGTAATGCAGCACGACCGTTTCAAGCGGCTCCATTGAATTGTACAATGCAGTCATTATTACATCAATTTAAATGTAGTGCCTTCTTCAGCTGAAGTTGTAGTTTATTCTTAGCTACAATAGCGACAACATGAATTTCTTCCATGTTGCTCTGTTAAAATAGTTAAGAAAATTAAATTAACCTGTCATACTTGTTATAATTCCATTAGTTATTTGTACAGCTGAAGATGGTGCTGCATTTCAATTGATGTAATGATTGCGTTGTTCACTTAAACGGAACTGCTTGAAATGGCTGTACTGCATCATTACTTGATATCCTGTTGCTTATTTTGATTTGATTCACCTTACTTCGAGCTGTGCGCATAATACTAGACTGACTTGGTGCTTCAATTTAAGTACCTAATTCAGCTGAATCTCAATTATTTCTTTATATACACACATATATATATATGAATATACATATAGGGGGTATGATGGGTAAATTGTCATCATTTTCTGAAATGTAAAAAGAAGAGGTGAAAGAAAATAGAATTCGAGCGAGATCGTTGCCGGTGCCCCCGGACTGGCTCATGTGCGGGCGACACATGAAATCTTTCGAGCGGGATCGTTGCCAGTGCCCCTGGACTGGCTCATGTGCGGGCGACACATGATATCTTTCGAGCGAGATCGTTGCCAGTGCCCCTGGACTGGCTCTTGTGCGGGTGACACATGAAATGTTTCAAGCGGGATCATTGCCAGTGCCCCTGGACTGGCTCATGTGCGGGAGACACATGAAATCTTTCGAGCGGGATCGATGCCAGTGCCCCATGACTGGCTCATGTGCGGGCGACACATGAAATCTTTCGAGCGAGATCGTTGCCAGTGCCCCTGGACTGGCTCTTGTGCGGGTGACACATGAAATGTTTTGAGCGAGATCGTTGCCGGTGCCCCTGGGCCGGCTCCTGTGCGGGTGACACATGAGGTTTTTCGAGCGAGATCGTTGCCGGTGCCCCTGGACTGGCTCATGTGCGGGCGACACATGAAATCTTTCGAGCGAGATTGTTGCCAGTGCCCCTGGACTGGCTCTTGTGCGGGTGACACATGAAATGTTTTGAGCGGGACGGGATCGTTGCCAGTGCCCCTGGACTGGCTCATGTGCGGGCGACACATGAGGTTTTTCGAGCGAGATCTTTGCCAGTGCCCCTGGACTGGCTCTTGTGCTGGTGACACATTAAATTTCTTCGAGCAAGATCGTTGCCGGTGCCCCTGAACTGGCTCTTGTGTGGGGTTGTTGTAGGATTTTGGAGCGAGATCGTTGCTGGTGCCCCTGGACTGGCTCTTGTGCGGGTGACACATGAGGTTTCTCGAGCGAGATGAGCATGGCCGTTGCCAGTACCGCCTGACTGGCTCATGTGCGGGTGACACGTAAAAGCACCCACTACACTCTCTGAGTGGTTGGCGTTAGGAAGGGCATCCAGCTGTGGAAACACTGCCAAATCAGATTGGAGCCTGGTGTAGCCATCTGGTTTCACCAGTCCTCAGTCAAATCGTCCAACCCATGCTAGCATGGAAAGCAGACGTTAAACGACGACGATATATATGTGCTGTGCGTGAGAAGACCTGGCAAGCCAAGTGAGATCGTTGCCAGTGCCCCTGGACTGGCTCTTGTGTGGGTGGCACATAAGATGCACCATTTTGAGCGTGACCGTTGCCAGTGCCGCCTGACTGGCCTTTGTAGGGTTTTTGAGCGAGATCGTTGCCAGTGCCCCTGGACTGGCTTTTGTGCGGGTGGCACATAAAAGACACCATTTCGAGCGTGGCCGTTGCCAGTACCGCCTGACTGGCCTTCGTGTGGGTGACACGTAAAAGCACCCACTACACTCTCTGAGTGGTTGGCGTTAGGAAGGGCATCCAGCTGTAGAAACTCTGCCAAATTAGATTGGAGCCTGGTGTTGCCATCCGGTTTCACCAGTCCTCAGTCAAATCGTCCAACCCATGCTAGCATGGAAAGCGGACGTTAAACGACGATGATGATGATGATGATGATGATGATTGTCACAATTTGAAATTCATGAGTGTCAAAAAGCCAAACACTTTGTTCATTGCATTTGTATGGAATTATCTAAATCAATATTTATAATTTATTTTATTTTTGTGTGTGTGAAAGATTTAATACTTATTTTGTACTTGTTGAGTGAGACCCCGTGTTAAAATGTAAACGACTGCATCATGATAGAGTCATATTAGTTATTCATATTTCATATATACTGTTACAATTACATGGGTTGTATTTTGTAATAGAATTATAACATTAAGTCTTTTGCTGTACATGTACTACCTGGTCATTGATATGCCATTCCACAATAAAATCAAATTGAAATATGGTGCTTAAAATAGCACAGTGGCTCAGCATGTTTTAATGGTTGTCACTATGTATGTATGTTGTTATTTTATTGAGGTCATAAAATTGAACAATAAACACTTACTTCAGAGGGTTTTGAGAAAAGACTTATAAAAGAAACATACAAAAATGGATGACATAAAACATCCATTATAGCATTCTATTGTTTGAACTTAATGTAGTTGACTGCTTTTCATCTTATATGGTACCTTTTCTCTCTAACTGGATGTGAAATTACTTTATACACAGTAAAACAATCTCTTGTGTAAATGGAATCTAACCTTTGCATTATATATAACTAAATGCAGTACACACTCATGTATTATTTATATTAAGAGTATTTATATGATTACATATCTATATAGTTGCTTGGTAAGAAATAGCAGCCAATTCACCTTCAAATCACACTATACTTTCACATACAAAACCACATTGGATAATGTTTTCCTAAATGTATTAATTAGAATGGGATGGTTGTGGTTGAAATGCATAGATTTGCATCAATTGAAATCATAGATTTGCATCAATTAAGGCTAAGCTGAGCCTAAACAACAAAACAATAACAACATTAATATTATTACATCAGTATTTTTCCTATTTCACCTCCCCACCCCCATCTGTAATGTTATGGTCAAAATATTTATGTAATTTGTTGAGATGTCTGCTTGAATCTTAGCGTGAACAATGTTTTGTTTTTTAAGTTCAGTGTTCACCTAAACAGTGTCCACTTAGCTACAGCTAGTTTTGTGTTTGCGTTTGTTTGCTAGTCTGAGATATGTAGGATAAATTGTGGTTTTTAAGAGGAAAATGTACAATTTGAAAGTAGAGCTTGAAGTTCTGACAAGGAGGCCTCTTTGTGTTTGGTTGATTTGCTTGAGATAACAGCCAAATCTCTTCCCACAAACCACAGCTAGCTGTTGTTGTAAAGGATACAGTGAATTTCATGATCTTGGATTTTCTGCACATGGAGGAAAAAGACAGGGTGGTCATGACTGTAATGCTTTTGATTATAGGACTGCTCAGTCAGGACTGATCTGCAGTGAAATAACAACAAAAATAAGGTCTTAAGTGTAGTGTAACGATTTTCATTTTTAGGCTGACAGCAGAATGCTTAATAAACTTGTGTCCTTTTCTGTTTTAAGTGAAATTATAATGTAGTCAGTTTTGCCTTTTCATCCTCTAGATTCAATTGAAATAAGCATCATTCATATATACTTGTTTTCTAGAGTGTCTATATGCAGTTGCTTGACCTACTGGAAATCACAGAAATATAGAAATCTCCTTCAAATCACATAAACAAAGGATACACTGTGCAATGTAGTCCTTGATATGCAATAACTGTAACTACCAGTCTTATTGTATATCCCTTGGAATGCTTTCATCTTAGAATTACTTTCATCTTAGAATTAGTACTAAATAACAACAAATCATGTTGCTTTGTCAGTATCTTCTGTACAAGTTTTTGTGATATTGTCACTATGAATAAATCACTATTGTATATGATCATAGAAATACGTGGGTTGAGTGGCAGAAATTAAAAAAAATTTTTTTAACTACATTCTTCATCCTTAAACCAGCATTGTAATGCTGCTATGTGCTTACTATTTCCTGTCTACTAATAATGTTTCTGTTAGCAATATGCTCTTTAATTGGTTTCAGTTTTGTGACTTGCAACCATCTTGGGGCACCACTTTCAAGAATTATAGTCAATACTATTGACCTCATTTATATCTATATTAGTTTGGTACTTCATAGATTTCTATTTCTTGAAGTATTAAGTTATGGGATCCAAAGGGACATCATATACTATAAGACTGATTTTCAGCATGATAATCACGCACACACACACACACACACACACACACACACACGCACACACGGACGTGTGTGTGTGTATAAAATTATCTATCTATATATATAAAATATCTGGTGGTGTGCATTATGATCTAGTCACCCGCATACATGAAGGAGTCAAGCCCAATGACTGGTGTAGCAGCACCATAGTCAACTGCTACAAAGGTAAAGGTGACACCTTAGATCAAAATAATTACAAAGGTATCAAATTGTTGGATCAGGTAATGAAAGTCACAGGGAGGGTCATAGCCCAACTAATTAGGGAGAGAGTTAGTCTAGATGAGATGCAGTTTGGTTTTGTGCCAGGGAGAAGCACCACTGATGTTATATTTCTGGTAAGACAGCTGCTGGAGAAATTACCTAGCCATTGATAGACTTCTGTAGATGGCTTTTGTTGACATGGAGAAAGCCTTTGACAAGGTCCCCTGCTCTCTTTTCTGGTGGTGAATGCAGAAACTAGAGATGGACGAGTGGTTAGTGTGAGCTGTACAAGCCATGTACAGGGATGCAGTCAGTAAGGTGAGGGTTGGCAATGAATATAGCGAGGAATTCAGGGTACAAGTAGAGGTTCACTAAGGATCAGTCCTCATCCCCCTCCTGTTCATCATAGTCCTCCAGGCAATAACAGAGGAATTTATGACAGGCTGCTCCTGGAAACTCCTCTATGCTGATGACCTAGTTCTTTTATAACTGAATCACTGTCAGAACTAGAGAAGAAATTTCAGGTGTGGAATAGAAGGGCCTTAGAGTTAACCTATCAAAAACCAGTCTTTGTAAGTAGGAAAGCAGACAAATCACAAATGCCTTCAGGTAGATGGCTCTGCTCAATCTGTAGGAAAAGTGTAGGTAGAAGTTCCATATGATGTACCTAGTGCAAGCTATCGACACATAGGTGCAGCAATATCAGAGGAAGGTTAACTGGGAAAATATTTTTTGTGTGTGGAAGGTGCACAGGTACAATAAACACTAAAAATGTACAGAAAATAGATTCCATCAAATGCCAGCAGGGTAAGCTATAGATTGTTGATAGCTTCTGTTATCTAGGTGACCAAATCAATAGTTGAAGTGGATGCTCCGAGAGCATAACTGTGAGAATAAGAAGAGGCTGGGCAAAGTTCAGAGAGCTCCCACTTCTGTTGGTAACTAAGGGCCTCTCCCTCAGAGTGAAAGAGAGACTATATGATGCCTGTGTGTGAATAGCTATGCTACATAGCAGTGAGACATTGGTTGTGACCACTGAGGATATGTGTAGGCTTGAAAGAAATGAAGCTAGCATGCTTCGCTAGATGTGCAATATCAGTGCATGTAAAACAGAGTACAAGTGTCTTGAGAGAAAAGTTGGGCATAAGAGGCATCAGATGTTGTGTACAAGAGAAATGACTGTACTGGTATGGTCATGTGATGTGTATGGATAAGGACAGCTGTGTAAAGAAGTGCTAACCTCTAACTATGGAGGGAACCTATGGAAGAGGTAGACACAGGAAGACATGGGACAAGATGGTGAAGCATGATCTTTGAACATTGGGTTTCACGGAGGCAATGACTAATGACCAAGACCTTTGGTGATATGCCGTGCTTGAGAAGACCTGTCAAGGCAAGTGAAATCATAGTCATGGCTGATGCTGATGTCATGTAACTGGCACATAAGAAGCACCTTTTGAGTGTCGGGCCTCATGGAGGCAATGTGGCTGGTGCTGGTGTTGCATAACTACCACCTATTCTGGTGTCGCGTAACTAGCGCCTTTCGAGTGTTGGGTCTCACCAAGGTATTATGGCTGATGCTGGTTTTGCATAACTAGCACCTGTGCTGGTGGCATGTAAAAAGCACCTTTCGAGCATTGGGCCTCATGGGGGAAATGATAAATGATCAAGACCTTTGGTAATATGCTGTGCTTGAGTAGAAGACTCATCAAACCAAGTAAAATTGTAGTTGTGGCTGATACTGGTGTCATGCAACTGACACACATAAGCACCAATTTTACTCTCAGAGTGTTTGGTCTTAGGAAGGGTATCCAGCCGTAGAAACCATGCCAAACCAGAGTGGAGTCTGTGCAGCCCCTCAGTTTGCCAGCCCTGGTCAAACCATCCAACTCATGCTAGCATGAACAATGGACGTTAAATAATGATGCTGCTGATATATATATATATATATATATATATATATATATGCATGATGCCCCTCTGCATAGATGCTGTCCATCAGATTTCACCCCAAAAAGCATTGATCAACTTGCAACTATGGTAGAAAACATTTCCCTAAGTTGCTGCACAGTGGAACCAAACTTGGAACTATATAATTGCAAGATAAACATTAGGTGCAAACCTGTACCTAAGATTTAAGTGTTTCTGACATGAACTGAATATGTAGATATTTTTGTATATGAGTGCATAAATAAGGGGTAGATGTAAATTGTCTGAGTAAATGAAGTAAGGTTCATTACACTTGCGTGAAATCTGTTGCAAGCATTTTGTTATATTTCTGAACAGGCCTCTTTATTCTGCACTTTTTCACTTGTTTTTTTTTCTTTTTCTGAGATAGGAACCACATTATCTGAGAATGTTATCAGATAAAGTGGTGCTTTGCCCTGGAGGAGGTTTATTTCTTATATACTTACTGTGATGTAACTGAAACCAAGAAGAAACCAAGCACTTTCTTCTGCAATATAGGATAAAGAAGAAATTTATATATTTACCGTACAGTTACAAAAGATGGGACACATCAGACAGCAAAATCAAAGTTGTATCTTTAAGAAAATTCCAAAAATTCATCACTGGAGCTGTGTTTAGTGAGATGTGAGTTGTTTGTAAGAAGTTTACAATATTACAAATACATGTTTAATTGAAAATGATATCTAAAATGCAGAAAAGATAAATTAGATGCACAAATCCAAATCGAGTACATTTCAATAGTAATTATCATCAAATTAATGGGTTTTTTTTCCCTGATGGTATGGGTTGGGCTAACCTGCACTATAGGATGACCTGATGGTCCTATATTATCATGTTTGTGAGCCTTAAATACCTGATATACCACTTCTCTATTGCTTACCATATTTGTTTTGGTCTTTTTCTGAAATGGCTATCTTACTGTATCTTTACACTCCACTTCCTTGCTCAGCTGATGTCACCCAATTGCTTGACATGTTTAGGGTGGAGTGAAAAGGGTACTTTTTACACAGATTTTCGAAATATATTTTCAAGAATATAATTTTTATTGTGAAACCCTTTAAAAACAACTGTGTTAAAATCTGAAGTTCTTAAATTTACATCCACAGGCTCTGCAGCCTACTTGAAATTTTGAATATTTATGACATGGTTGCCATTCCTCGTTTTATTTTTTACATTCATTGTTATGAATTGATTTTCTTTTGTGAAATCCTTTAAAAACAAGTGTATTAAAATCTCAAGCTCTAAAATTCATATCTCCAGGGTCCACAAAGCACTTGAAATTTTGAAATTAGGTGAAATAGACTTTTCGACTTTGTTTTCTTTATTATTTTTTTTAATACTAGGTCACTGAATATATGTGTTACATGAGGTCTAGATTACACACACATTAAAATAAAATTATGTGTAAACCAATTTTTGATTTTTGACACCTTTTGGTGATAAAAATAATTAATATTTTCAATTTATTCGATATAATTCCATGTAACTAAATAATACAAATCAACTTCTGAACATTCTGTTTAGATACTGCTTGATATTCTGTCAGTAATCATTTTCCAATTTGTCTGTTATCCTGTAAAAAATCTTGTTTTTTCTGTGGCACGTTTTTGTCTCTACTACAACTGCAGTTTTTAAAGGAGTTGCACTTGTAACAGGAAATGTCAAATAAATCTTTTGTTGCATTGTTTTTAAACACATTACACTTTGTTTGAAATGATGGCACATTTTTTATATTTTTCACAGATAAAAGTTTAAGATTTTTGGTTTAACTCAATCGTAACACAAAGTATGGATGTCTTTTGCCAAAGAAGAATTATCTTTTCTGCTACAATCTTGACAATTTGTTTAATTGAAGGATCTTTCTGAACCATTGCCTTTTCTTTTTCTTGTTCAAATAAAACACATTTTAGTACATCCTTGTAAGTTGGCAAAACTCGCTTGTTAAGATCACATGGAATATCAAATATTGGGCATTCATGATGCATTATTGGCTTATGAGTCATCACTAAACGTAAACAACACTAAATTTAGCATGATCATTAATTTTAATACAATGGCCTAAAGTCAAGGTACAGAGAAAACTTCACACACATACGACGTATGTCCATATGCAATGACCATTGCAGCAGCACTGGGGAGAAGTTCACACTCCCGTTCTCTTTATAGTCAATGCAGAACCTCAAGATATTAGTCAATTGTATTGAAACTTGGTATGTAACCTCTTAAGGATACCATATTTACTGTTTTGCATTCTGCTATGTAGAAATATATATTTGTTATGACTTATAATGCATAAAATCTAAAATTCGACCAAAATTAGCGATTTTTAAAATTTTCAATTGTGTTGCAGAGCCTGAAAAAATTATTTAACCTCAAAGTTCTTTATACACCTTTCTTTTAACCCTAATTCACAACAAAATATCGATTCTTGGTTACCTATTTCAGAAGTTGCATTTTTCACTCCACCCTAATGTGTATATCAGTTCAGCTACTTCTCTTGTATATACCATTAACACTTGGCTTTCTTAGAAAATATTTAGGGAAACAACTGAGGAGGAATACTGTGCACAGAATTAATATTCAATAATCAGAGGTTCTGTGATGTAAGAAAGAAAACTAAAGCTGTTGCAGAAGAATTTACTTAGATATAATTAGGAGTCCTCCCCTTCCAATGTAATCTTTAATATATGGTATCTAGATAAGGAGAGACACAAGAAATAAATAGAACAATAATTTGTTAAAAGGAGTCAAACTCCATGATATATTTACTTTAATCAATGGTTACTTATTGATTATTGATTTTGTCTGCTATAAAGATACACCAGAAAAATCAATTTATTATTGTGTTAAGGAAACAGGGAAACAAGCCAAGAATGGCCTTTAGTGAAACTTTTCTTAAAGAAAATTCTCCATTTAGTGAAGATATGAATGTGTGTGAGTATGTTGAGGAGTATGTGGCTGAATGTGTAAGTGGAGATTTTGTTGTTTTTTGAAATATGTTCTTTTGTAGACTTGTTAGATAGAAATGGAATTGGCTAGAATTTTAAATCAAAGATAGAAATACTTATATTTTGCTAAGAGAATTAAACAAAATAATGAAATAGTGATGATAATAATAGCAATGATAATGATTTTTAATGTTACAAACAAGGACAAAAATTGTGAGATGTATTCTGTATTATTGACTTCTATCTTCAATATAATAGATATATATATACACATGTATGTATATGTATGTATTTGTATATATACACACAGACACATGATGTGCATATATATACATATATGTAGACATTAATTCCTACCAGCTACTAACATGATAATATTAATTCTGCTCAATAAATCCTGTTGTATGTCAGCAGTAGCCACCACTTATACTGCTACAGTTTTTATCTCTAACTGCAGGCAACATGAATTGAGCTGTTATATGAAGCTAGACCTGGTATAATTGTCACAAAAAATAAAATAACTATAAATAATTATTTCATAAAAATTAAACATTGACTGAAATTCCGCAATGCAAGGCTGACATAATTCCATGCAATAATTCTTATTTTTGTGTTTTTTTTGTTATGTTTTTTAATCTGTTTTATTCCTGTATTTTCCCATACTGTAATAGGTTGATCAATGCAAACTAAGGTAGACTGAGATAAATAGGAATATACTTGATATGAAACTTGATCCTGCAAGTTTATGAAACACCTGCCTATTTTATAGTCAGGTCCCTGCTACTAACAGTGTTAATATGGACTTATTCATTATATTTATATACAGAGAGGGGAATTATGCCAGTAAGGCATCCTAACCATAGACAATACAGTCTACATAACTTAGATTTGAATTGTTTCACTGTTTAATCAGGAGGCCAGTCACTTATTGGTTTCTTATCCAGTTATCTGATCAGACCTGATTGAACAGATATATGATGAAAACGTTCCAACAGTCACCAATCTTTCTGTATATCTAAAATTACATTATCTAATGAATTCTCCTTTTTTTTTTTAAAGATAGTAGGATGTGATTTGAAGGAATTTGGTTACAATTTCTACCAGTTTTTAATGACTCCTTAGAAGTTTCTCCATAGATTCAGCAATTATGTGGTAATAAATGAGTGGGGGGATAGCTAAAAGATTAAAACATCTGTATACCAACACAAGGATTGTGAGTTCAAATTGGGTATGTTATGTATTTGGGTACAATATTTTATTCCAACTTCATTAATCTCACGCTAAGACAAGTACAAGATCTTGTGATTGTTATCTGAGCTTACACACACACACACACACACACACACACACACACACACACACACACACACACACACACACACACACACACATGGTGCAAGGAATATTTGAGGACATTTAATTAGCAGCATATTATTCTCTTTCTCCCATGGCAGATAAAATGTTAGCATAAGAAATGGAAAACATTCAGTCAGAACTTAGAGATTAAAAAATTTCCAACTTTCGAAGTGTTGCGAGGTCTTTTGTATATGAAGTTGGCATGGCTGTTCCAAATTCATCCAATGGGTTCAAAACATTATTAATGATGATCCCAGGAAATCAATGAGGGTTATCACCAAAGAATTTCAGGTTTTTGAGTGGTCTATCAGAACTGTGATGCACAAAGATATTCAATGCAAGTTGTATGTACAATTCATGAAAAGACGTGGGAATTTTTTTTAATCCATGCCAAGTGGTTACTTAAGGTTAAAACCCTTAATGAACATGACATGCTTTAGTTCTTCTCTGATGAGAAAGATTTTGACCAAGGCCAAAAGAGTAAATGGAGAAATGACAGATGGTTATGTGCAATCTTTTTGATGACTCCAGAGTGATGCACACTAATTTTTTAAGCTGTTGTCCTGGTTTTAGGTGTGTGAGTAATGAAGGTCATGTCATGCAACCTGACATGTTTCTGCAGGGTTTTAGAATTCATGCTGCTGGATATGTTAAGTCCTGGATGTATGAAGTATGCAATAGAAAGCCATACATATTTCAGCTGGACTCAGCATCTCACAAACCCACATAACCTAAGAATGGATGTTGGACACCAAACTTGTAACCTCCAAACTCAGTAGATTTAAATCCTATAGCCCACTACATTCGGAGCATGGTTGAAAAGGAGACTAATGAACATCCTCACAATACCATAACGTTACAAAAGGTCACATTTGTCCAGGTGATGTCTGAAATAAATAATGGTCATTTAGTGTTGGTATGTCAAAGCTGATAAATAATCTTGTAAGAAAGCTCATTGAGAACCTGTACTCAAATTCTTAATAAAATATATTTGGTTTTAGTGTTATTTTATTCAATTACCAATTATGTCCTCAAATACTTCTTACAACTGTGCACATGCTTGTGTGTGTTAATAGTAAGACAAAGTCCTTAACAAAATTAATGATTGAATTAGTTAATAATTGGCCGTAAGAAGTATTGTAATAAAATACTTCAGATATTAATGGATGTAACCAATAATATTAATACATCATCATCATCATCATTTAACGTCCGCTTTCCATGCTAGTATGGGTTGGACGATTTGACTGAGGACTGGTGAACCAGATGGCTACACCAGGCTCCAATCTGATTTGGCAGAGTTTCTACAGCTGGATGCCCTTCCTAACACCAACCACTCCGAGAGTGTAGTGGGTGCTTTTACGTGCCACCGGCACAAAGACCAGTCAGGAGGTACTGGCAACGGTCATGCTCAAAATGGTGTACCTGTCATATGCATCACACTTACTTCAAAGAAGTAAAAAGAGAAATAAAAAGTAAGGATCTTTCTGAATTGACAGGAACCACTTTTCATTTATGTTTCATGTAGTGTTTTTGGTACCGAAACACTTTCAAACTTCGTATACTTGTATATTTTGTGTTAGAGAACAAATAAAAATTTTTGTATTCGAAGTTATTTCATGTAAAAAATTGTCGTATTTCGGTAATTTCAACCAATCACTGACGTCTATTGAGGTGAAAACAATTACTGCTGTAGAATGTAAACATGTTCTAACAGTGTCATGGTATCTATCTTTTCCCTTGAATAAAATTAGTGCCGTTGTTTGTCAACAACAACTATCGGCGATACTGTTATTTATAACATTGTTCGTGTGTTTGTACTGGTTTTAGCTTTAGGGTTTTAGAGTTAGGGTTAGTTTTAGGGTTAGGGTTAGGGTTATGATTATTTTTGCCATAACCTAACTCATAACCCTAACCCTAAAACCCTATAACTCATAATCTTAACCCTAACCCTAACTCTAAAACCCGAACCCTAACCCTAAAACCCTAAACCCTTACTAGGGAATAACGATATAATTAACAGTGAATAACGTTCTTGACACCGGCAAAAATTATTGTTTATAAAAACAGCAGTAACTGTATTCAGCTGAATAGATGTCAGTGATTGGTTGAAAGTACAGAAATACGACAACTTTAACATGAAATAACTTGCGATGTACAAATTTTTGTTAAGAAAGCTAAGAGAAAAAAATGTTTTATATGACACATTCTACCAGTATCCCAAGTTTGAAAGTGTTTCGTTAAGAAAACAAGTGGTGGCCGTCAATTCAGAAAGATCCAAAAGTAATAAGTAGAGGAGGTATAGTTGAAATGAGTGGCAAAGCAGGAGAGAGAGGAGGGACAGAAGCAGAGGAAGTATAGTTGAAGTGAGAGACAAAGTGACAAAGAGGAAGAAGTAAGAAGAAAAGAGAGAGAGAGAGAGAGAGAGAGAGAGAGAGAGAGAGAGAGAAGCGATTGATTGTGCTGAGAGGTAAGAGAAATAGAACATGTTAAACACAGGAGGACAGTTAGATGCAACGAGACATAGAGGAGGGGGAAGAGAGAGATTTAGAGAGATAGATTGAGTGAAGGAAAGGAGTGGATAGAGAATAATAATGAAAGAGAATGGAACCATTCTCATGCAGAAAACGCTGGAAAACTTTCCATTTTTGATAATCTTAATATATAAAGCTGAAGTTGTGTCTGTGTGAAGCCTTTTTAAAAGTGTATAGAAATCCACATTTTCCACTTTTTCGTAAAACTTTTTACATCAATGAAATTTTCTCGATGTGAACTTTCCAGTGTAGTAATTAGATTTTTAAAATTCCATTTACTTTGTGTGATTTAAGGGAGATTTGGCTGTTGTTTCTAGCAACTTTTATATTTCTTCCCTTCTACCTGGAATGACGTTCTTACACACGTGCTCAACATATAATATAAAGTGTAAGAGTAAAAGAGGGAGAGAGATACATACAAAGTCATAGATTAAACTTTCCTCTCAGTATTCTTTACCTATTTTTCATAACATAGATACATAAAAACACACACAACCACACATACGTGATCTGTGACAACATACACATAAACACATCAACATTATAGATATAAGATTTAGTTTCTGTGCTTCTTATATAAACACGTGCACGCATTGCTATTTTATAACTGTCTTCCGTTCTCTCTTTCTCTCTCTTCATTGCTACCATCTCTATTCCTTTCTCCCCCTCTCTCTCCCTCTTCCTCTCTCCCTCTTCTCTCTCACAAGACATTCACTACAATATCACTCATGTTCGTCAATGTTTGGTAAATATACCACGATTTTCACTAGGGTGTTAGGGTTTTAGGGTTACGGTGAGTGTTACGGTTACGGTTTTAGGATTAGGGTTAGGGTTTTAAGGTTAGGGTTAGTGTTAGGGTTAGGTTTAGGGTTTTAGGGTTAGGGTTGGGTAATTGTGCGGGTGTTAATCTGAAAAATTACAGAAATGTGAAAATTACCGACCCTGCCATCTATTGTAACTTTTGTTGTTCTGTTTAATATATACATAGATTATGCCTCCGAAGAAGAGAGTTTGCTGGGGAAAGACAGCAACCGGTTTAAAATGACAGCAACAGACTGCAGCAATTCACCACATTCCAGAAGATACTTTGAACATAATGCAAAACGGTGCATCAACATCTTCTGCCTAATCTGATAGAATTCTGGCAAAACTGTGTAGCAACAGATCGCCAGCAATTGCTTCATCAGAAATTGTCGTCCTACCTCCTGCTAAAAGGGATTACCCTGCTATGTATAATCAGGGCAGTGCAAAAAGTTGTTTTGCACAAGCATTTCTGTAACCAATTAGACGTCATCATCTTTTGAATTATGAACATATTTACATCATAGGGGTTTTTACGTTGTAAGGCTTTTTTTAGTTGATTTTCACCTAGCAAGACTTATCGTAGATGGCATAATAAGTCACACCCGGACAAGGTCGGGTTATACTGCTAGTATATGATAAAACCATTGAAAATATGGAAATTGCAAAAGAAATGTTGCCTATCTATCTGTCTATTTATCTATCTATGTGTATGCCCCTCTCTTTAACACACACACTCTCTCTCTCTCTCTCTCTCTCTCTCTCTGTCTTTCTCTCTCTGAGCAGATATCTGTGGATGTTACTTTTACTTTTCTCTCTTCTTTTCCCCACCCCCTCCGGTACTAATTTGCCTTCTTTCATAGTTCTTCATGTCTTTTAGTTGGGGGGAAAGACCATGTTTTTTTTCAGGCATATTTAATGTTTTCTCTACAAACTACAAACAAGCCCCGACTGCCTTTTTTTTCATACAAAAACTAATGCAAATTTTGAATGGGGTATAGCTGTGAAAAAACTCAGAAAAATGGATGGGAAAGAAAATTTGCCAGCAGGTGGCTACACGAAATTCAATTCTATACTTTAAACAGTGTCTTCTACTATAGCCTAAGCCCTACAAATCTCGTGAGTGGATATCATAGATGGAAACTAAAAGAAGCCCATATATGTATGTGTGTATATATCTGTGTTTGTTGCCCCACACCCATCACTTGACAACCGGTGTTGGTGTGTTTGCGTCCCTGCATCTTAGCTGTTCAGCAGAAGAGACTGAAAGAATAAGCACCAGGCCACAGTCAAATGACTGAAACAAGTAAAAGAAAAGAATATCAGAAGAATGTTCCATACCATTAAACCAAGAAGGTTCTTTGAATATGTGTGATGAATTTTAAGGCTAAATAGTAATTCTGTTTATGTTTGTGTAACAGATATTTTGGTTGGACTATATAGTTATCAGTTTTACACTTCTTTCTATATTCTAAGTGTCACAATATAGAAACATTTCTCAACACCAGCACACAATTTACAAATGCTTACATTTTTTATGTTTTCCATGAAGTTTTCACAGGTGCAGCTAGTAGATAATATAATAAAATACCTCACTTATTGCTAGCTGTAATAGGATTATACTGAAACAATTCAGATATTATTGGCTGTAATAAGTACTATTTTAATAAAATGCCTCAGACCAAAGTTCTTGGTAGTGTACAATGAAGTATACTAATAATGATCAAAAAGTTAGTCAGAAGTTGTAGACTTAATGCCTGAATTCAATCTTTTGCAAGTGTTTAAACCAGGGTACTGTTTTAAGGACAATTTTCTCCTGTCTTCCAACTTTGGAGTTGCCCAAAAGGAATCTATTATATTTTTGGATATAATTTTTTATTTATTTATCTAAGCTGTTATTTTAATAAAATAACATTGTTTAATAAAAAGATATTTTAAAATAACTGTTATTTTATTGTTCATGAGTTTTGTAATTTCACTTTATGGGTTTTGCTTTTTTATTTTGACTTTATATATAAACCATCCAGAATGGCAGCCAGCCAACCAAAATTTCCTTTGTTCTTTTCAGTTGAAACAATTTGAGAATTGTAAATTTTTGTAATGAAAATTTGCCAAATTTTGTTGTGGTATTGGTGGCATTTGTTTATTATTATTATTATTGAGTGAGAGAGCAGTGCATACCATCAAAGTGACACTGGGGTGAAATATACGAAGCCCAGTATACCCATCATGACTACCTGTCTGATAAGAGTACACCAGGCACATGCATCACAACCATGTGTGCTCGACAGGGTGATCTCATATCAAAATAAACAGCACAGTGGGGCCTAATTAGAATTTTCTTCAGGTCGAGTGGCCCGTCCTGCTCAAAAGGTCCATGAATAAGGATTGTTTAAGGATGTTGAACAAAACACCCATATTTCCAGAGGTGAATTATTCAAACTCCACGGAATTCCTTTCAACACATGACTGTGATGCTCCCCCACTACTTCTGCTCATGATCAGAGATGCACATATTGTTAGCCACTAAGGAACTGGTTAAGGTCAAACAACTGACAAGCAAATCTGTGGTATTGAGCAGAATATTTGCTGTAGCCTATCTCGTATACCAAGACAAAACTATTATTATTATTGTCATCATCATCATCATCATTTTGGCAGCAAGCTGGCAGAATCATCATGTTAGACAATATGCTTTGCCAGCATTTCTTCCAGCTCTCAATGTTCTGAGTTTGAATATCATGGAGGTTGAATTTGCTTTGCATCCTTTTAGGGTTGATAAATTAAACACCTGTTGTATTTTGCACAACATTGCAAGCTCTGGTATGGTATGGTTTGCCCATTTAAATTCATATATTTTTTATCATGCTTAGGACTCCAATTATTATCAGTTTTTACTTTGACATCTTTTCAGTCCAGGTTTATACAATTTCGTTATAAATTGTAAACATATTGGCCAGTGGACCTAGCTGCTAATGTAATCATGTCTGTGAATATACTCAGAGACTATGAGACAATGAATGGGCAGCCACAAATGATGTGATAGTCTGCACTTGATGTTAGCGTATATTTTTCAATTTTTATTTTAGCGTAGTTGTTTGTGGCTAGGTATTCCTCCTAAATACTAAAATCAGATTGCTTTTTTTCTGCTTTTAGCTTAGATTTTTGGAACCATTTTTAGCTTTCATTCTGGCTTACTTTCTCTCCTTTAAGTCTTGTTAGATATTGGTCATGGTGTGGTTTTTCTTTCCATTTTTTCTGTACATTTTGGAATTCTGTTTTAATTTTGTCTCTTATTTTTTTCTTGCTAACCTTTTTTGTTGTTTTATCTGTTTTCATCCAGTATCGTTTCCACTTTGTATTGTTTCTTTATATATAAGCAAATGGTTTTATTGGATTTCTCTTTTCTAAGTTTTCTTATTGCTTGCATCTAAGAATTTTTCTTGTTTCACTGTTGTCATTTTGTAGTAGTTTTGTATTTGACCCTGCATTCCTTCTGTATGAAAAGTGGTTATTTTTAAACGTGGTATTTATTTTGTTAGACCGTTTTGCTGAACCACTAAGTTACAGGAATGTAAACAAACCAACACTGGTTGTTAAGTGCTAATGGGGGACAAACAAACACAAATACACATACACACACACATACACACGACAAACTTCTTTCAGTTTCTATCTACCAAATCCACTCAAGGCTTTGTTCAGCATGGGGTTATAGTAGAAGACACTTGCCCAAGGTGCCACACAGGTAGCACAATGTGCCACCCAAGATGCCACACAGTGAGACTGAATCTGGAGTCATGTGGCTGGGAAGCAAACATGCCTGCATCCATGTCAGCTATGAATATTTTCCTTTTATTCTTTCTTCTTTTCTTTGTTTTGCCTAAGCTCATCAATTCACTTGATTTCTAGTTTATTATGTGTTGAAGTTATCTGAGATGATTAGTGTATTTATAGCTATTTTCTAGTATTGCATTCAGTTAATATAGTCAAACTCTTCTATGACGCTCCTTTCAAATTTTTTTCTTAATTCATGTGTTTTTATTAGTATTTGTACAGATGGTTCTATTCTAATTCTATTATTATTATCAGAATCATTAGCATGCTGGACGAAATGCTTAGCGGTTTTTCACTTGTCGCAACGTTCTGAGTTCAAATTCCACTGAGGTCGACTTTGCCTTTCATCCTTTCAGGATTGATAAAATAAATACCAGTTGTACACTGGTATTTATGTAATCGACTCATCTCCTCCCCCCAAATTGCTGCCCTTGTAGCAAAATTTGAAACCATTATCATTATTAAGGCAGTAAGCTGGCACTATCATTACCACAAAATGCTTAATAGTATTTCTTTCAGCTTTACTTCCTGAGTTCAAATTCCACCAAGGCTGACTTTACCTTTCATCTTTTCAGAGATTATCATCATCATAATCACCACAAGCATCATAAATTTTTCAAAATTTGAAATAATTGGTTTTATTTCATGAAGGCACTGTTTGCCTGTTATTTTTTTTTTTTAGATATAAAACCTGTTAAAATAATGTCTTAATTTTCGAACTGCCAGTACCATAAAATAAGAATTATACTATTTGTGAGCCAAGCCATTCAACCAATGCAGTAAACTTCTATGCAGTTGCTTGACTTGCTAAAATAGCAGCCAACTCTCCCCACTGTCTTAAAGACAGATTGATCAAGGTTGGAATGTTTTTGTCTATAGGGCTGCTTGATCAGAGCTAATTAGGAACCAAACACTAACAAACAAGGAAGTCTAGAAATAGCACTGAAATTTCCCTCAAATCACATCTTGCCACTTTTAAAAATGAAGGACATGTTACATAATGTAATACTAGACAGGTTGGTCACAGCTAGAACAGCTTTGACTCTATAGTCAGCTGTGACTTAAGGCTAAACACCGTTAACAACCAATTTAGATTGTTAGTTATTACCATTTTGTATCAACTGCATTACCAATTCGCTTAGAGGCAGGTATGTGATGCAATCTCATTCCTCCACAGTTTAGAAACTGAAGCTTTGTACTTATGCTAAAATAATAATTAATTCTATCATAATTAAAGATATGCATATTCTAATGTTAAAATTTATATATTTATTTTACACACACATGTATATACACACATCCAGAAATATCGCTAGCTGAGTGGGCTGTGTACATCTCTCACTTGTAAAGTTTTCTTAATATTCTAGCATAAAGAGAGAAATTTGTTTTTACCATATGAGACCTAATTGCAGCTAAAGGAAGGTCAGGAAAGGAAATAACAGATGCTATCAGTAGGAGTTTAACACAAATGGGACTGAAGATTCTATCTTTGATGATGTAGCAATGCGCCTAATATATTTCTCCCTCTCTCTTTCACTGTGTGTGTAACATTTCACTTTATATTCATTTATAATGAACTTCATTGTGTGTATATTGTAATGTTTCTTTACAAATCATTTATGGAAATTACTGAGACAGTAAATAGCAATAGATGCAGAATTAGCAAGGCAGCAGCAGTATTTAGAAGACTGACAACACTTTGGTGTAGCAATAACATAAGTATAGAACTGAAGATTCATTTGTACAAAGCAGCAATACTACCAATAGCGATCTATGTAGCTGAGACCCACCAACTTGATGTATTTCATTAGCGGTGCCTCAGAAAGATCTTTAGTATCACTTAGGGTAACAAATGAAGCCATCCTCCAAGCAGCAAGAGTGAGGCCCCTGCATGCAATTGTAACCAATTGATGAATGAGAATAGCTATGACTGTCAGAGGAGATGCTTTTCAAAACAGCCATGGGCTGGATGCTGCTGGAAGGTAAGAGAAAAAGAGGCTGGTCAAAGAAGACATGGTGTAGTACCTTCAAAGAAGGTACTACACCATGCAGTCATAACATCACCTGGGAAGAAGCGTACCGATTGGCCAGAGATTAAGATAATTGGCTGTTACTGACTGCTTGATGTGCCACTCAAAGGCACCAATGGACCTAAGAAGAAAAAGAAGCCTTGGATTGATAAGAACCTTATGAGTAAAAACGAGTAGATGGACTGTATTTGTTCTTGGCCAGTGGACCAAAATACATTACCCACATTAACAATACCACTTGACTTTGAACTGCTTTTATTAGATTCTGGTTTGTTGCCAACATTTAGCTTAGGTCTTCAGTTTGAGCTTAACTCAGTATTTTGATTAACTGTTGCAAAAGCACCAACTTGTGGTGAGTCATATCCTCCCCTAGTCTTGGAGACTGTGCAAAAGGTATTGAGTGCTGCCCTTCTGTCTCTGACTAAACCATAATGAAAGTCTACTGGACTGAATATTTTTTCCTGTATCTAGTTAAGTGCTTTACTGTTCTATGTTCAAATTATTCCAGCACCAACTAATCCTTTGCTTACCAATATTGAAGTCCATACTATAAATAGCAGCCAGAAATTTCCTTTTACTTTGTTCTAAAAAAAATATTTTTTTTTTATTACTTTGTTTATATTAAAGACAGTGAAGTAGTAGAAATAGAAACTATTGGATTGAATATCCTAACAGTTCATAATTTTCTTTATAGACTTCAGTTCAAATCCTGTTAGAGAAATTGGTTTCTGATTTTCATCTGTGCTGAGGAGTGGAGAATCAATAGCATAGTTATCAGTTCAGTATTATTAACTGCCCTCTTTCCTAACAAATTCATGCCCTTGTTCCAGAGCAAGGAATTACTATATTGCCTGTAAACAAATATTCAAGATGAATTTTTTTCATGAATACAGGATACAAATGTTTAGTAAGAAACAATTTTTTTTAAAACATACATGTGTGTAAGGTTGTAATACAATGAAATAGGCTGCTGAAAGGTTGGATGGAAATGTTATGACGGTAGTCCATTGTATGTATAATGTTAATATTCATGAAAGGTGGTGGATGTACAAGAGAGCTGCCAGGGTGGCTAGGCATCAATAACATAAACCAATGTTTGTAGTTACAGTCCACTACACCGGCATTAATATGCAATATGAATGGACAGTGCATGCTCAATGAATGTGATATAAGTGGAGAACAATTGTAGAAAAGGAAAAGCAAGGAAGACATGGGCTGAATTGCTGAGATTGGATCTTAATATTTTTGGCCTTGCAGATGAGATGACAAATATTCAAAATAGATAGTGAAGTGACAAATAGCAATTCAACCCATACTGGCATTAAGAAAAATATGAACCCAAAAATGACCGTTAAAATGTTAGAGAATATTTTTTTTTACAATTTAACTACATTGTACCATTGTACCATCAAAGGGTAGCTAATGTTCTACTGAATTTTAGGATTAAAATAAATATGCTTTTATGGTTTTCCTGCCTCTACAAAGCTCATAGGACAATTGAATTCTGCACTGCAGGCTTGTGAGCCTTATGCATAACATGCTGTTGCTGTTGAGAGCAATATGCCCAACATAGTACCTGTTTACAGTCAAATAGACTCAGAGAAATAGTAGTCTTCAGTCAATTGATTCAATGAAATTAAACAGCATCAAAGTTTACATATGCACCAACAAGAGTATTTGTAAGTGCTAGTCAACTGCTCTAAGTATGTTTCATGAGAAACATCACTGCTCGGTAACAAAAAACTCTAGAGAAAGAAGGTAAACACTTAGTGTTAGCAAAATTACCATAGACAATTGAATGAGTGGATGAACCAGATAGTAATGATTTTCTAAACAATTATAATATTCTTGGGTTGTAATTGTCAGGAAAATTGATCCAATCACAGTCACATGGAGAAAGTGAAACGTGAAAGTAATCATAATCATCATCATCATCATTGTTTAATGTCTGTTATCCATGCTGGCATGGGTTGGACAGTCTGATCTGGCAGTGTTTCTACAGCTGGATGCCCTTCCTAATGTCAACAACTCCAAGAGTGTAGTGGGTGCTTTGTATGTGCCACCGGTACAGGGGCCAGAGGATGCTGGCAACGACCATGATTGGTTGGTGCTTTATACATGCCACCGGTATGAAAGCCAGTCAAGGCGGCGCTGGCATTGGCCACGTTTGGATGGTGCTTTATACGTGTTACTGGCACGGGGATCACAACTACAATTTCCATTTGATTTTGATGCGCTTGACTCAATGGGTCTTCTCAAGGACAGCATGTCGCCTTACAATCCAAGGTACTTTTGAGTGGGCTGGTTATGCGACACTGGTGTAGGTTACAGCTGTGAGCTCACTTTGTTTGCCGGGTCTTCTCAGTCACAGCATACCTCCAGAGGTCTTGGTCTAATGACTATTAAAATACATACATATGTTTTTATATTAGCTACTTCCAAAATTCATAGTATAAGGAGGTTGTAGATCCATTGCAATGTGTGTTTCAATATAAAGAGAGGCTGTTAGCCTCCTCTCTGTGTATGGTTTGTAATCTAGCTGACTACACACACACACCTATCTTACCCAGTAAACTAGGGAAAGTATATGGAGATTAGTGCTAGTAGCAACTAGAAGCTGGCCTGACTTGGCAAGTATCATTAGAGCGTTGGAAAAATGCTTTGCAGTATTTGTTTTGGCTCTTTATATTCTGTGTTCAAATCCTGCCAAGGTCAGCTTTGTCTTTTATTCCTCCATTGTCAATAAAATAAAGTACCAGAGTAGTTGGTATTGCTTTGTACTGCTGTTGCATGTACCCAAAGGTGCCTGTTAACATTTTTTGAGCCTCAAATTCTGCCAAGTCGACTTTGCCGTACATCCTTTCAGGGTCGATAAATTAAGTACCAGTTGCATACTGGGGTTGATCTAATCAACTGGCCCCCTCCCCAAAATTTTCAGGCCTTGTACCTAGAGTAGAAAAGGTAAAAAAAAAAAAACATTTTTTGAGCCTGTAGAATTACATAATCCACATCTTCAGGATACACCTCTTTCATTTCATTGTAATTCAACACCAACTGTTATATAATTCTGTTTCTTAAATGTGAGTTTGATCTTTGAAGGATGGTGATTCTCAGTCTTATGAACCCTTGTCATTGTGTTCATCAGTACTTTGAGGAGGGGTACCATTATTGTTTTGAAAAGGTTCCTCTACCTTACCCATTTTAGTTGTTGCTGCTGCTGTAGATACATTTTTTCTGTCACCTCTCCCTCACTTTTGTTGTTGATGATGATGATGATTATGTTATTATTATTGTTGTTATGTATTTGCATGTTTATTTAACCATTCCTAAAGCATCTGTTATTATGGGAATTGTTTCCGTTTTCAGTCAGGTTGTCTTTATTTCCAGATCTTTATATCTGGATATTTTATTAGTTTATTATTGTATTATAATGTGTCGTAATTATATTGACTTAATAGTCATTTAATAATAATGATAATCATTATTATTAACATAGTTTTGCTATTTTTCTGGGACATTTCCTGTGACTCTTCTCTTCATTTGCCATTCTTTTCCTCCTTCACCATTATTTTTTCAAGTTTCCACATAGAATAGATTTTCAAATTTTAATATTTATTCAAGGTTTTGAAATAACATTTTTTAAAGTTTCTATTTAAAATAACAAATGTAAAGTTAAAATCTTTTAAAGTAAACAGAAATCAGCTTTCATTTAGCATCCACATTAGATATTTTTAAATACATTTTTTTTTGTAAAATACAGAGGATTTATGAAAGAGAACTAAAAGTGTATTTTTGATGGAAATAAAACCCATAGCTTTTAGTTCACATCATTAAAAATTAACCACTCTGCTATGGCCACTAGCCTTATTTCAACAGTCAAATAAACCACTTCACATTAGGATTCTGATATAACCACTTTGTATGTCCCCTGGAGAATGTTGTTACAACTTGTAGTGAGACCAATTTTTATTATGGCATATTGGCATTGACTAGCCTTCATTACAGCATCAGGCAGAATACTTTGTGGCATTTCTTCCAGCCTTCTATGTTCCAAGTTCAATTTTATTCTTTATCCTTCTTTTTTTTCTTTGGTGTTTGTATGTGGATGGGTAGGGATCCATGTTGACCAAGTTGTATTTAATTGTGAGAAATGGTCATATCAAATACGTATACAGATGTGTGTGTGTGTTTGTTTATCTTTCTTTCAGTGATGTACATAAGTAAAAGATGTAAACATTTGTGAGTAAACCAGTGCATTCAAACACTCCTTGGGGGTATTTATTTTGCCTGAATTACATGGATGCTCCCTTGTCCATACTGTCATTACCATGAATCAATGATTGCTCTGTGACTGATGAATGCTATTGTTTAACAAAATACAATATAGAATAAATGAAATGTGTGCATGCACATGCATGTGTGTGCACTACAAATACACTTTTAAAACAGCTACTTATCAGTTTTTGTTTTGTTTTAAAGTGTTTGTCTGACACACTAATGATACTGCCATTGTAACAAGATTCTGCTCTGTTTCTGTCAAGTTCTTTTCATTATTATTCTGAAGAAAAATGTGATGAGCTAGCAGAATCATTAGCACACTGGACAAAATACTTTTGTGACATTTCATCTGTCTACATTTTGAGTTCAAATTCCACTGAGGTCAACTTTGCTTTTCATCCTTTCAGGGTCAATGAAATAAGTACCAGTTGTGCACTTGGGTCGATGTAATTGACTTACCCCACTTTCAAAATATCAGGACTTGTGCCTATAGTAGAAATACATGCACACAAACACACGTGCACTCACACACACATACACATAATTGCACCAATATAATTTAAGAGCGGTCCTCTGTATGGTTGCTTGACCTTTAAAACATTTTTAATAGTTTAATTTGATGAAATAGAGTGGCAACAGCAACACACAATATGATCTTTACTGAGCCTCCAAGACTATTTAGATGTGGTGGTGGTGGTGGTAGTGGAAGAGGTCAGAAGGAAGGGCAGGAAATAACCACCAATTGGTGGATTGCTGGTACAGAATGTTGCCTCTCGAGTATATCAAACCACAGACCTAAACTGGTTTCTTGTAGGGGAGTGGACTCCAACCCTTTCGTTACCATATTTCTAACCAAATTACACCCCTTATGTGTTTCAATTAATTTCTAACATAATCATAAATTTAGGCTGGTTTCGTTAAACAACTCTAACTTTTTTATTTATCAACATATTAATGTGATTTTTGGAAGATAAATTAACGAAAGGTTCTCAACCAATTCTATACCAAAATTTTTGTCACAAAGTGACTTTAATTACAGGTAAATTCAACAAAATATAAAATTATTAAAATTTTTGTTCAAACATCGCTATAGAAAATGGGTTATTAGCTAATATTCAATTGGGTATACAACAAAATATTATTATAGAAGAGTTGTGCACATTACTGGATTTATTACTGTCTCTTTTGCCAGTATAAAATTAAAATCCAGAGCAGTACCCAGTATTTGATTCACAATTCTTTTCCAAACTTTGATCCCCCATTTTGTGCGCTTTCCTGGCATATACTGTTGAAAACGCACTCGGCATTTATAGCCCACCATATCCTTATCTATAAACTGTTTTATATGTGCTTTGAACACAGTCAATGAGGGGTCTTATTTTAAATAAGGGATCAAAGTCTGGTTTTCCACGTACTGGTGTACTGCTCGTGTCTCTTACATGTAGATATTGAGTCAATTTTAAAAACCGTATCCTCGTCATTATACTCGACATATTCGTCGCCAAAGGGTTCATCACTACTCCAGTAATTTGTTATTCTAGGTAACTTTCTAATGCCCATGATAATATTTATTGCAAAATATGCTTTAATTTCATTCAAGTTTATGGGAAACCTCAAACTATCCTTTTTTACGCTTTGTTTACATTTAGCGTAACGGTTTGTTTCCGCCGTAATCAATTCAAATAGGCACATCGGAAAAAGCAAAAAGAAATAGTCTAAAGCTTTACTCTCCTGGGTAAGACTGTGACTTGGTCCAGTTTCTTCAGAAAAATCACTGAAAGAAGGAGTTTTTAAATTTTCACTCCATTCAGGTACTAATTCATTATCTTTATCGCTATCATCGGAGCTCTCGGATTCACTGCTTTCATTTTCGGAAAATGAAACCTCAGATTCATTATCAAATACCACGTGCTTTTTTTTTTTTTTTCGGTTACAGAGTTAGATTTATCAAGGTTTTCAACGGAAAATCCTTCGAATTCTGACTCGCTGCTTGACAGAATAAAATTCGTATCCATTTTTTTGTCAGGATTACAAATTTTGAAAACACAACAGGAACAAATTTGGAAAAAAATCTCCCAAAATTCACAAAATTAAAAAAACACGTTGATCGTCGTACAAAACTATAGCTGAACTGTTTACACAAATAATCACGTGTTTTCACGAATGTACTAACGAGATTTGCTCAGATATTCTCATTTAAATATGAATAGGTGATTACGGGCGGTTTTGGGCGGCTTGGTCACATGAACCAAAATTTTTTTCGGGCGGCTTTGGGCGGTTTGGTAACGAAAGGGTAAAGACTCCCTAGGGCCATGAGGGAGTGTTTAACCCAGCAGCTGGATTAGGTCTACCACTTAGCTTTAGGTGTCAGTAAAATAATAATTTCTTAAATCAGCAGGCCACAAATTGTGTGTGTGTGTGTGTGTGTGTGTGTTGATTAATTCAATCCTAATACTTGACTGGTATTTTATTTTATCAATTTCTAAGAGTGCAAGGCAAAGTTGACTTGGGCAGGATTTGAACTCAGAACATCAAGAGTTGGAACACATATCACTTGCCATTTTGTCTGATTTTCTAATGATACTACCAATACATGTGGTAGGAGTCAATTAAATAGTTACAGTATTTTACTAAAACTGTTTGATTGAAGGTAACCATCTAGGAGAGCAGTAACTGAGACAGTGTGGAAGGGAACTTTTTAAGTCTTGATCTACTTACATTATGTTGTACCAAGTCTATGCTGTAAAGTGGAGTTGGTGAAATGGAAGCCGTCCAGTCATAAAGACCATGCAAAGACAAAAAAAAAAAAAGAAGATAAAAACAAACTGATCATACACATTGATGATTAGTGGGTTTTCCCTTCATATGTATCTTTATCATAAAATGATGATGAGGAATGAATATATCTAAATGTTTCCTTTTCAAGAATTCATCTTGTATCTTGTGTAAGCAATCAATATTAACTTTATTATTTGCAATATGTATTTTATATAAACATAGCATGGTATCTATTATTGCTATAATTTAAATTAAAAGATCTGCTGGAAATTGCATCCAAATATATCTTTAATCACACTCTATCTTCTTAAAAATCAGGAAGGATACATTGGATCTATATATATATATTATGTCTGAAATACTATATTGAATGGTTGGATCACTTTTGTTCTTAAGTATACTGGGTCAGGTTTGACATGGGTTCTTAGCAACAATACCATTCACACCACACACAGCATCATATTCCACAAACAAAACTGCATATACACATACACAACACACCTGAACCAATAAAGGGGCTCTGTATAGAAAATGTAACTAAATCTCTTTCAAGTCATGTTTTACTATCTTAAGTAAGGAAAGGATACATTAAATAATGTACTTCTACATATCTCCTGAAGGACGGGATGCTACTGTCTAGAATGCATTGTAATCATAGAGTTGCTTAATCAAGGTTTTCCTTGCGTTGAACAACAATGATATAGTTTTATAGCAAGTATTAACACATTATTCAGATGCAACCATAATGAAATACACTGTCAGTGCTACACATAGTTTGACCTAGTAAAAATAGCTTTATTCTTGTGGCACAAGGTTACAATAATGGACTTTCAAGAGATAATTGATTGTTAACTGAGCTTGGTTGCAGCAGTGAATGTCTGTCTCATGTCTTTAAATAACTAACATATGACTGTCTCTCACATTGGCTTTTTTTTATTATTTTGAATAACAAATCCCTGACTCTTCCTAAATAGTCAGTGTAAAAATAGAAACAGCAAGAGCTAGTGTAGTGTAATACAAATGCAGCTATATATATACATATATACATATATATAATCCCTCTCTCTCTCTCTCTCACTCACACACACACACACACACACACACACACACACACACACACACAAACAAACAGAAGAACTGAATACAAAAACAAGGTAAAAAATAGAATGCAGTCAGGTTTTCAATACAAAACAAATTATATAGATGTACATGTGTGTGTGTTTGTATTCCACTAATCTTGTATGGTATACCCAACTACTTTTAAGAAGTCTTGAAATTTTAGTAGGATTGACCATAATGCCTGTCACAATTGGTGTCACTTTTACATTACCTTCTTGCATACCAAACTGTTTTGCCATTTTCACTTTCAATTTGGAGTACTTGGTGATTTTTTAAAACCTCTTTACAGTATTCATATTTGGTATAACTACGTTAATGATCTAACTATATTTGTCTTTCTTGTTCAATACATGTCCAGTCGGTGATGCTTAATTACCCTATCAGTCAGAAAATCACAATCCCAGAATATTATTACTTTTCCATCCATTGCATTACTTTACCAGGCACATGCTCATACTAATTCTTTGTTACATAATATTAGCATTTACAGTGAAGGTATAAACTGACTTTATCATGGTGTTGTTTGTATTCTTTTTATGCAAGGTTATTATATCCACTACCAAATGGGTTAGACTTTCCACTTTCTTTTCAGAGAGTCTGCATTTCTGGGTGTCAGAAGTTTTGTAGGTGTTTATACTTCAGCAAATTGGTAACAATTGCATAGTCTTGTGCTGCATTCATAAGGGTTTCAGCTATGCTTCAAATTGCATTGCAAGGCATGTCCATGATGTTGTTTTATCCTTGATATTCTGTGTATCTTTTTCAAGCTGACCATACATTCTCATTCCCAGATCTTTTTTCTCTTCTCTTCAACTCTTTGGTTACACAATTCCTTACCAAACACTTCATCTGTATTTGTATGCATATTTTCTGCTGCATGTTGCAACAGCCCTTCATCACTCTTTAACAAGTATTTAAAAAATATTCTCTTTTAACTCCTCACCTAATAATCTACACTGAAGAGACCTCTACCACTATTCTTTCTCTTCACATACAATCTATTTACATTTGCTTTAGGGTTTAAAGCTCCATGTCATTAACTTTCTTATCTTTCTATCCAAATTTGATATTTTTTCATCAGTCCAGCTGAGAATGGACACACTATAGCTAACTACTGCAACTACCCAGGTACTCATTGCAATGACTAGATTTCTCATGTTCAGGTTGGATTTTAAAATCATTTTTACTCTTTTTAATATGTCTTGCTAACCTTTTCTTTCATTTCTGCATGTCAAATATCATCCAGTTCTAAAATCTCCAAATATTTGTATCCACTACTTTCTAGTCCCCTCATGGTTTCTCCCAATGGCAGCTGTAATTCCCTACAGGCTGCTTTCTTCCCTCTGTTCATATTGAGCACAGAGCATGTGGAAATCCCAAATTCCATACCAAGCTGGTACAGTTGTTACCATGTCAGACAAAATGCTTTGTAGCATTTCACCTGTCTTTACATTCTAGGTTGGCGTTGCCTTTCATCTTTTCAGGATCAATAAAATAAGTGCCATTTGGGCACTGGGATTGATGATATCTACTAGTCCCCCTCCCCTAAACTTTTCATACCTTGTGCCTATAATAAAAAGGATTATTATTATTATGACAGTGGATTGGCAGAATAATTAGTGGTGGACAGAAAGCTATGAAATATTTCTTCCAGCTCTTTGTTTCATACTTTTGTGATCAATAAGCAAAGCACCAAAAACTGGTGTTGTTGATATCAACTAACTCTCTTCTCCCTTGTTGATCTTGTGCCTAAATCAGAAACAATTATTAATGGATGGTGGGTTGTTTTTCATCCTTTTAGTGGTGATTAAATAAAGTACCTATGAACTATTAGGACTGATGGTATTGATGAAGTCCCTCCTCAAATTTGCTGGCCATGTAACTAAATTAGAAATTGCTATGTAGGGCAGTGGATTGGTAAAATTCTAAGAGCATTGGAAAAATGTCTTGTAGTTTTTGTTTCAGCACTTTATGTACTCAGTTCAAATCCCTCCAAAGACAACTTTGCCTTTCAGTGTCAAAGAGTCAATAAAATAAAGTACCTGTCAAGTATTGAAGTCAGTGGCATTAAACTAATCTCCTTTCCTCAAAACTTTTGACCTTTTGCCTAAATTAGAAACAATAGTTGTTGTCATTGTTCTTACTATGTCAGTATGTATAATTATTTATTGAATATACAAGCCTGTTTCATATAATAACAGAAGATTGTACAGGTTACTTAAGAGAGTATTGTGTTGAAGAGGATAAAAATGTGAAAATAGATTTGAAGTTGAGAGAATAGTTCTACTGTTGAATAATATAACACAGTTGCTGTATGTATAGGTTAAAGGTAGCTTGAAATATGTGATGTTCTTTATTTTTGGGCCTATTTCTGGAGTAAGGAATAGCTAGTAAAATTTTGACAAAACTTACTTTCATTTAAGTGGCAGTGAATGGTAGCATGTGTCAGGGAAGTGGTTTTGATATCTGGATTTAAGATCTAAGATTTAAGATTTGGATTTAAGGAAATATAAATCCTTTATACTATAGGAACAGTGCCTGGCATTTTGAGGGAGTAAGAGCTAGTCAATTACATCGACCCCAGCATTTAACTGGTACTTATTTCATCAATCCCAAAAGGATGAAAGGCAAAGTTGAACTCAGCAGAATTTGAACTCAGAATATAAAAATGGACAGTATGTTTAGCAGCATTTTGTCTAGTGTGCTAATGATTCTGCCAATTTGCCACTTTACAAGGAAGTAAAAATACTGATTGTGGAGGAGGAAAAGGAATGAAAGGATGTGGTGGTAGTAGTGGTAATGATGTAAATAGGATTGTTAAATTTTAAATGATAAGGCTATAGTAAGACTGATAATTCAAGATGGTCGGATATCACTCACTTTCCAGCATGAAAAAAGAAAGAGAAACAAAAAGAATTCATTTTACCCATTGAAAGTCTAACTGCTGTCTGAAGACAATACTTTTCCTTGAAAGGAATATGATACAAGTGAATCCAAAGCTTCAATCTTTGGTAATACACTGATGATGATGATGATGATGATGTTGATGGTGATGGTGATGGTGGTGATGGTGATGGTGATAGTGGCAGTGGTGATGGTGATGATGGTGGTGGTGGTGCCACCGCCACCACTTATAATTCTCATCATTGTCATCATTGAAATGATAAAGTGATAGTCAATGTTGAATAAGAACAAATGGTAATAATGGAAATCCTTTTAGATTTCGAGAATTATATCATGACATTGCTGCTGCTGAATAAGATGACACTATTCCTGATGATTATTAGAATTACTTGAATACTGGAATTGTTTTCTTCTGGTATCACTGTTAATTGAAGTAATAAGAAACTGATAACATTTTTAAATAAGAAGCAAACATCTGCTTATGCACGTTTCATTCTTAAAAGAATGATTCAAATAAAAAATAAAATTAAAATTAAAAAATCATTAAAATGGATGAAATAAAAACAAAAGCTCAGAATCATCAAAATCAGTTTCTCAGAATCTTCTTTTCTGTAATTAAAAAAGTGTTGGAATCAGACACTCATATTTCTTACAAATTCTTTTTTCTTTGCCTTACCCATCATATACTTATACACGGAAAAAATCACATCAAACTCTTACACATGTCACATACACAGTCTTAATTTGTTCATTTTGTGTCCATTTTTCCATGCTAGCAAGGATATATTTTTTGAGGTCTTGGTTTACTGTTGGATGCTGTTCCAGTCACCAATTTCATGTTCTTTGTTGAAATTGGTCATCGTCATCATGATCATTGTTTAATGTCAACCTTCCATGCTAGCATGGGTGGGATGGTTTGACCAGGCCAAGCCTGCACCAGACTTCTGTGACTGTTTTGGCAGGATTTTTACAGCTGGATGCCCTTCCTAATACCAATCACTCAGCAGAGTGGACTTAGTGCTTTTTATGTGGCACAAGCACAGGCAAGGTCAGTTTTGGCAAGGTTTTTACAGCTGGATGCCCTTCCAAACATGAACCACTTTCCAGTGTGGACTGGGTACTTTTTAAGTGGCACCTGCACTCACAAGGTCACCAAGTACTTGCAAGACAAAAAAAAAACTTTCAAGAGGGGAGGGGGCATTGGAGGAGCTAATGTTGTGTTGGAAGATGAAAGGCTATGATGAGACACAGAGACAGAAACAGGTGTCTTGCTCTAGAGCAAGTACAAGGTTACCCGGCTGGAGAGGGAGAGAGAGAGAGAGAGAGAGAGCTCAGGAATGAAGACCAAAACAGGTGCGCTACCGCAAAGGAAATACATGGTTACCCAACCTGAGGGAATTGCAGGAGAAGGAGAGAGAGAGTGGGAGACAGCAAGATAGAGATGGTGGCAAAATGCCAGGCATACTCACAAGGGACAGGGATCAGAATATAAATGGGATGGTTGAGTAAAGGAAGAGAGAGATATAGAAAGTGGCAAGTGTCAGGACATACCCTTGTGGCTCGAATGCCATAATATAAGTGGCAGGATATTGCAAAGGAAGTATGATTAAAGAGTGCGGAGGAGAGGGGGAGTGAGTGGCAAAATCCTGGGTATATATAGTTGGGGGAGGGGACTACTGGATAGCAATGATATAGAGGAACAGGGCTGTTAGGACAGGGTTGGGTAGTGAGAGCTAGGCATAGTGTCTGAAGGAGGAAATGTGAGGAAGAGAAGAGATGTGGAGATGTAGATTGGTTTGTTGGGGTAGGGTGAGTGAAATGTTCTCTTGTTACATGTAGAACACACAGGTTGGGGACTTGTAGATAGCAATAATAAATTGGTACAATGCAAATACCAAAGGTGCCATGACAATGTGGCAAGAATGACCCATTGGGAACTCTGTAGAGATCATGGCCTACAAAGAGCAAAGACGTGGTATCAGCAAACTCCAGAAGGAGTCACCGAAAATGAGAATTGCAAAATCCTGTGGGATGCAATGATCCAATGAGGGTAGAACACACAAGTTGGGGCTAGTGGCTAGCAATGATACAGTGGCACAGGGTCAAGAGGACAGGGTTGGGGAGTCAGAGGTAAGCATAATGCATGAAGTGGAAATATGAGGAAGAGAAGAGATGTAGAGAAGTAGTTTGGTTTGTTGTGGTAGAGTGTGTGAGAAGCTTTCTTGTTAAGTGTGGGTGGGACACATAATGCTTCTAGAGCTCAGTTTCGCTGATGTGTATGGGTCTTCTCAAGAACTTCATATTGCCAGACATCTCAGTCCATTGTCATTTCCTCCATGAAGCCTAACATCCTGAGCTCGGTCCTTACCACTTCATACCATGTCTTCCTGGGTCTCCCTCTTCCGTGGGTACCATCCACTGTCAGTGATTGACATTTCTTTATGCAGTTGTCCTCATTCATATGCATCACATGTCCAAACCGATGTAGTCTTCTCTTTTGCATGCTACATTTGATTCCTCTTATACCCGACCTTTCTCTCAATACATTTGCACTTTGCTGTACATGTGCACTGATGTTGCATATCCAGTGGAGCATACTACCTTCATTTCTCTCCAGTCTATGCATGTCTTTTGCATTCAGAGCCATTGTCTCACTATCATGAAGTATAGCCGTTTGTACACAAGCATCATATAGTCTACCTTTCACTCTGAGAGAGAGTCCTTTTGTTGTCAACAGAGGTAATAGCACTCTGATTTTCCTTCACCCAATTCTTATTTTAGAAACAATACTTTCAAAGCATCTTCCACCATTGCTAATTTGATCACCTAGGTAACAGAAACTATCCACGACCTCAAGAGAGCCTCCTGGGTATTTGAGAGAGTTTAATTCCTGTGTGTCCTTAGTGCTTATTGTTCCTGCCCATCTGCCACATACAAAGACGATTTTATCTGTTAATCTTCCTGTGATTCCACTACACCTTTTATGTGTTCATAGTTTACACTGGGTGCAGTGAATGGAATTTCTTCCAACTCCTTTTCTACATATTGAGCAGGGCCATTTACCTGATGGAAAGAGAGTTTTATCTTCTTTCTTACTAACAACTACTTTAGTTTTAGCTAGGTTAACTTTAAGGCCCTTTGATTCCAATTCTGCTAAAGATTCTGCAATAAGAGCAAGGTAATCAGCATATAGCAGTTCTCATGGGCACACAGTTTTGAATTCCTCTCTTATGGCTTGGAGGACTATAATGAATAAGAGTGGGCTAAGAACTGAGCCCTGTATTCATGGCTGACTCTCACCTTATTGACAGCACCACTGTACAGCTCTAACAAGCCACTCCTCTATTCCTAACTTCCTTAGAGACCACCATAGGTCGACGAAGGCTAATTACAATGGCTTACTTATGGCCAAGTACTTTTCCTGCAGCTGTCTCACTAGGAAGGTGGCATCTATGGTACTCTTCCCAGGTACAAAACCAAACTGCATCTCATCTAGTTTAATTCTATTTCTAATCACTTGAGCTATAACTCTCTCAGTAACTTTCATGACTTGTTGTAGCAATTTAATACCTCTGTAGTTGTTTCTGTCTAAGGCATCACCTTTACCCTTGTTGTAGCTAACTATAATACTACTACACCAGTCATTGCGGATGGTGCCTTCCTGAATAACCTGATTAAATATATGGGTGACTAGGCTGTATCCTATACCACTGGAAATTTTAATCATCTTGGCAGTGATTCCTGATGGCCTAGGGCCTTTCCCTGTCTTCATATTCTTAATTGCCTTATATTTTATGCTGCTATCAACTCTGATGGCTGGTTCCTCAGTTGGTTTGATTTTTGGTAAACTCTCCTCCCATTCATTTTTCATGTTTAGTAACCTTTCATAGTGACACTTCAATGCATCTTTCTTCTCTGAGTCACTAAGTGCAAGCCTACCATTATCCATTTACACACATTTCTCACCCACCACATCTCTATTCTCTCTGACACACTGCTTTGCAATCCTGAACACTTCATGCCTCTGATCCTCATGCTCTAAAACATTTGAAAATCTCTTACCTTCAGCTGCTCCTTTTGCTGTGTATACCTGATGCCTAGCTGCCCTTTTGGCTACCTGATATAATTCTCTGCTTCCACCAATTTTCCAGTCTTTCTAGGCCTGACTTTTTTCTTTTATAACACTGTCAACCTCCTTGCTCCACCACCATGTCACTCTTGGTCTAGCTGGGAGTCTGCACCAACCACAGATTTCATCTGTAGCCTTCAGTAGATTGTACCGCAGGAACTTCCAATTGTCCTCTAAGCTATATGCCCTGAAACTCTTCCTCTCTTTCATCAGAAGCTTCCATTAGTATATCTCTAAATTTTTGTGTGTTTGCTGGGTCTTTGAGCTTTCATAGTCTTCTTTTCCAGATTGGTTTATTTCTCCAAGTCTTTCTTGCTCTAATTCTGAGGTCACAAACTAGTAACCTGTGTTGGGTTGTACACACTTCACCTGGGAAAGACTTTGCATTTTTAAGCATCCATCTATTTCATTACCTGGTTATGTACTCACCAGACTGATAGCGATTAGGTGGGTGGCTGGTTTTTTGAAGTTCATGAGATCATTTTGTTGTAGTTCATGAGATCATTTGCATCCCAGAACTCCAGTAGTCTTGTTCCCTCCCTATTTCTTGGTCCAAAACCATAGCCCCCCCCCCCATGCTCTCCCTAAAATCCATGGTGGGTGCTGTCTAACATGTCCATTAAAGTCACCAGCCATTGTTACAAAGTCTCTGTCATTTGTCGTTGAGGTGGTCTGCAAAAGACCTCATAGAATTGGTCCTTCTGCTCATCAGTCAGTCCAGACTGAGGAGCATAGACAGATGAATGTAACTGTTAATTTACCTATGGTAAGTCTCATATTAATTACCCTATCTCATACTCTGACTACTTGAATTACCTTATCTACCCACTTTTCTGCTAATAGTATGCCTACTCCACCCGCCCCATCCTTCCTGCCAGCCCAGAAGAATTTGAGTCTCTGTCTCTTACCTGTGAGGAATCTCCATCTTACTTCTCACACACCACACACATCAACATGGCATCACTCCAACATTTCAATAATCCATGTGTCTAGCCAAAATTTATTACTATTAATAAATAATTTAAAAAAATGAAATCACTATTATTATCATCATCATTAAGAGCAACTGATTGGCAGAATCATTAGCGCATTGGACAAAATCTGTAGTTTTTGAGTCTAATTTCTCCACAGATCAATTTTGTTTTGTATGTAAGATTAAATGAAACAACACAATACAAATAGAACAAAAAAAAAAAAAATATAAGAAACTGAATTCAACAGACAGGTGCATATATTTTACCAATTGTGAAAAATATCACAATTTCAACATTAATTTTCATGACACAAACAAAAGCTTTAGTAACAATTCTTTTGCTAGTGTTTCTAACCAGAGAGAAAGATTGAGTAAAAACCCATTTCTGAAGTAAAAATCAGTTTGTCACTAAAAGAAGCTTCTCTCTCTTGCCTGAAGAATTTATTTAAGCATGGACAAGGAAGAAGATAACCTCTCTGTTTCACAAATGAGAGAACATGTTTCCAATTACCCTCAAAAGAACAGTTTGGAGAAACATTAAGTGGTATATGTTATGATGTTTCCTCTGTTGATCAGAGCAGGGCATATGGGAGTATGTACTTGATCTTCAAAATTAGGACAAGGCAAGACAACAGGCAAAACTAATGCATCATACATCTGTTCATAAACTGGGACCCTAATATGTAGAGTGATGCTGAACAAGGTCACAGTCAGGGACACTGGTAGCCATATTGTTCCTTGGCTTGTTGCCACCTTTGTAGCATCAAATGGTTCCACAAAGTGGCCTGTGGTAAGGTAACCAAGAATAATGTGGTTGGCTGGGGGTCTGCATGATCATACAAAAATTGATGATCTCACTCCTACTCCAGATCAGAGAACAGGTCTGAACTTGTATATCGTGTGAGTGCAAAGACTGCTGCTGCTGCTGCTGCTGCTGGCAGTGTAGGCTAGAAAGCTCAGTTATTACATGTGTGAAAGTAAGAGCCATCTGAATATTTTCAAACCAGAATCACAGGAGAGGCAGAGACAGAGAGAAAATGTACAACAGTACAGGTAGCAATAACATTAATAGCAGCAGAAACTTCTATTTCCTGAGGACAATCTGTCTAAGGATTTCAAAGCACATTTTCTGTATCAAAATGATGACAAACAATGAGATGGAGGTCTGATTATGTAACACCATCAGTTTCTGGTGAAAAACCAACTAAAGAGGCTACAAACTGTCATATCATCAGAAGGATACAGAATCTTTTTACTAACTCCCTGTGTTGAAAGGCATACAGAATTTCTCTCTCTCTCTCTCTCTCTCTCTCTCTCTCTCGTACACACACACACAAATATAGTTATATTGTTGTATAGTGAATGTCTTTTCTTTTTTCTTTTTTGAAGTGTGTTGTGTTGTGCTGACAGACTTGTACTTAAAATTTCTGTTTTTTTTTAAAACTAAAACTTGTTAGTTATTATGGTGACAATACTACCTTTCACATACTCTCTATCACACTATTTTTTTCTCAACAACTTTCTCCTCTCATTCTAAATATTTTGTGACAGGGGTTGATTTCTTCTCTTCTTCCCCTTGTGACAGAAAGACAGAGATCAGATTCTCTTTTATAAGATATGGTCATAGTAGGTTTAATAAATGAAAAACTGGAAGAAATGTATTTAAATAAGATACTGAGATGTTGGGAGCTTATGCAAACAATAAAAGAAAGTTTAAACTACTACTACTTAATCTTCTGCTGTTATTATTATTATTATTGTTATTATTTGATAAAATAGAGTACCAGTCAAGTACTGGGAGGGGGAGGATCAATGAAATCAATTAACCCTTTCTCCCTGCAATTACTGATCTTGTGCCAAAATTTGAATCAATTATTATCATCGTCATCATTTTGTGTCCATATCAAATTTTTCTACTTCTTGAATCAATCTTGCACGTCTTGAGTCACCCACACAACAAGGTAAATCCAATAATGGGTAAAGCAGCTGGTAACTCACAGCTTGGACTGCTTCATAATCACAGAAAGATGATTCTACATTATGTCCCCATTTCATTTTGGTGTTTCTGGTTAGACTAAATCCAACACAGAATCAAATATGACATTAAAGACATTTCCAGTCACTCTATCTATGTGAATTCTAAAACCCCTGACAAATTTTCTATCAATTCCATATACTTAACCTTGATGAAATATTTACCAGTTTTTAAGTGAAAAATATGAGGAAGTGGAACTGCTTGGCCTTAGAGTCTCTTGGGTCAAGATCTTTTGTCTCAAAAAAAAAAAGTGGGGAAATATTGGATAATGAGATCTTAGACGCAATATGTTGGAAAAGAAAGGAAAGATTATGGGTCTGCTTGATAATGGATTGATCTGGGGCCTAAGCAATAACTCAACTAAACTACACCAAAGAACAATTAGAAAACCAATGATATATAACATGTCAAATATACCAGTGAGAGGGAAAGAGTGTGTGTAAAAGATAGAATTAAAATTTGTTTCACAAAAACAAAAAACAGGTTGTTGAGAGAGAAATACAGTCAGAGAGAGAGAGAGAGAGAGAGTGTCTATGAAAGATAGATAGATCATAGGTAGAGTGTTGTCATCATAATAACTAACGCTACTTCACTAACAGTCTACTATTAAAAAACATATGTGCATAATTAATAAATATTTTTTACTGGCAGTGTAGTGACTGGTAAAGACCTAGTTTCTAATAAAAAAAATATGCTGCTTAATTATTTCAGTTAATTTTGGAAGAATTTA
>NC_142934.1:37795816-37838316 GCF_046866305.1 Octopus bimaculoides
CTGAAGTTGTACAGAAAACAGATTCCATCACATGCCAGTGGGAGAAACTAGAAGTAGTTAATAGCTTCTGATACCTAGGCAGTCAAGTCTATAGTGGGAGCGGTTGCTCTGAGAGTATAGCAACTAGAGTAATAATAGCCTGGGCAAAATTCAGGAAGGTCCTGCCTCTGCTGGCAACTAAGGGTCTCTCACTCAGGATAAAAAGTAGACTGTATGATGCATGTGTGCAAATTGCCATGCTACACAGCAGTGAAATATGCGCCATGAATGCTGAGGACATGCGTAGGCTTGAAAGAAATGAAGCTAGTATGATCCGCTGGATGTGTAATGTCAGTGTGCATACACGACAGAGTCTAAGCACCCTGAGAGAAAAGTTGGGTATAAGAAGCATCAAATGAGGTGTGCAAGAGAGGTGACTGTGCTGGTATTGCTATGTGTTACGTATGAATGAAGACCGCTATGTGAAGAAATGCTACTCCCTAACTGAAGAAGGAACCTGTGGAAGAGGTAGACCCAGGAAGACATGGGATGAGGTGGTGAAGCATGACCTTCAAACATTGAGCTTCACAGAAGCAATGACAGAAGATTGGGACCTTTGGAGATATACTGTGATTGAGAAGACCAGGCAACTAAAGTCAGATCGCAGCCACGCATGTCCGCCCTGTTAAGAATACTTCTGATGTGTCAGGCAATATGATATACTTGAGAAGACCTATTGAGTTAAGTAAAACCAATATTGTAGCTGGGGTCGCTGACCCCTGACTTTCTCCCGTGCCAGTGGCAGGTCCGCCTGACTGGATCTCGTACCAGTGGCAGGTAAAAAGCATTAACAGAACTTGGCCAATGCCAGTACCTCCAGGCTGGTTCCTGTGCCAGTGGTATGTAAAAAGAACCCACTGCACTCTTGGAGTGGTTGGCGTTAGGAAGGGCATCCACCCATAGAAACTTTGTCAGATCAGATTGGAGCCTGGTGCTACCGGTGACTTGCCAGACCTCAATCAAACCGTCTAACCCATGCAAGCATGGAAAACTGACGTTAATCGGTGATGATGGTGATGATGATATATATATATATATATATATATATATATATATATATATATATATATATATATATATATATGTGTGTGTGTGTGTATGTTGCCAGTACCGCCTAACTGGCCTTCGTGCCGGTGGCACGTAAAAGCACCCACTACACTCCCAGACTGGTTGGCGTTAAGAAGCGCATCCAGCTGTAGAAATTCTGCCAAATCAGATTGGAGCCTGGTGTAGCCATCTGGTTCACCAGTCCTCAGTCAAATCGTCCAACCCATGCTAGCATGGAAAGCGGATGTTAAACGATGATGATGATATATATATATATATATATATATATATATATATATATATCAGACACTCCCCATACACACATGCACTTACAAAAGACACAGACACATTGAAGGACACGCATGCGTAGACACATACAATAGGAATACAAAATACAAAATGGCTGATAGTTAGCAAGGTGAGACACACATAAGAAGGAAGGAAACAAAGGACCACTGATGAGGTCACAGAAGTGTGACGAAAGAACTCTGGCCGAAATAAGATTAAGATTAATGTAATATAAAGCTGAAGCAAATTAACACCAAATATACAGTGCGTGTGTTTTTATTGGCTAAACTGGCAATATGACCATCCCCAAGTACAACAACATATATATATATATATATATGATTCTGCGTGTTTGTAGTGTTGTTAACTAACTCCTCCTACATTGTTTTATCGATTTTGATGAAACTTGACATGTGAGTAGAACTCATGTCTGGAAACCTCATGACACACTGTGATTGTTGAAAGATTCGATAATAGGGATCTATTCAATAAAGAGACCCTTATATGTGGCCGAGGGAAATAACCGATTCATTTTAATAAATTATTTGGTAAAAATGAAATTGTTTATGCCTATGTCTTAGTATTTGAACTGTTAGAGTTATTTTCGTAATTTATCAAGTACAACCCTTAAACAAGTAAGTAGTATTTTCCTAAACAATAGATCCACTTTCGGTTAGTGATTTATTCATGAACATACAAGCACTAGCGCCCCTAAAGGTTATATTCTCGGGTAACGTACAAAAGCCCTTTTCAGAGTTATTTACTTTGAATTGTTATTATCTCATATCTGATTAGCTTGTTATTACATAACGTGCTTCATGATTTTAGTATACATAACTTATTAGTATTTCCTCCTCTGTTCAATATACTCTGGGAATGCATTAAAGCCCTTTTCAGGGCTACTTTATTTCAATTCTTACTATTGGGTAACTAATTTCATGTTATTACATAACTGACTTCACAACTTGGGCACTCATAACTTATTGCGAATTCCTAAAAACAAGATTCTGCGTAAGACAGTTCGGTATTCTCTGTAACTGCGCAAAAACCATTTTAAGGGCTACATACTTTGCATTGTTGTTATTAGAGTAGCGAATCAATTATGAGAAGGGAACCAAGCCGTGCTTTCCTGGGAATTACTGAGTATGTCAGCTAGGATATATATGTATATATGTATATGTATATATGTATATACATATATATATATATATATAGACATATATATATGTACGTATACATATGTATTTATATTTATGTACGTATACATATATATGTATGTATGTATATGTTGGCAAATTTGATTTAGTATCGCTAAATTGAATTTTTCCCTGTAAGTTTTGGACTTTATTCCCTAATATGATATATATGTGTGTGTGTGTGTGTGTGTATACAGATAGATAGATATGAATATATACATATATAAATGGATGAATAAATTATCCTTTGTTTACAGGTAACACGGAAAATTCAATTAACAGTTACCAGGGTAGCAAAATTCACACAGGTAACACGGATGTAGCGACCTATTCAAAGGTAGAAACTCTAGGTTAATGTGCAGTAAGTTGTATAGTAATTCTCATCAGGAAAGAAAGAGAACCAATCTCAACAACAAGACATAATAACAATTTTGATGACTCCATAAATGATGAACAAGAAGATTACATTATTTTACACTGTTTATTCCTTTGGAATAAAACCAATGTTGGCTTCGAAACATGTCGAAAGTAAAAGAATTTGAATAACATCTGTATTTAACTCTATTTATTTACTTATATATATATATATATATATATATATATATATATATAAAATTCTGCCTGGGTGGCGTTTGTAGAGTCGTTAGCTAACTCCTACATTGTTTTATCGATTTTGATGAAACGTAACGTGTGAGTAGAACTCATGTCTGGAAACCTCATGGTATACTGAGATTGTTGAAAAATTCGATTATAGTTATCTATTCAATAAAGGGATCCTTATATGTGGCCGAGGGAAATAACCGATTTATTTTCATAAATTATTTGAAGTACGCTGAAGATTAGCTATTCTTGTAAAAATGTCACCTCTTTCATTAGCCAACACAACACGAAAATAATTAGAAATAACCACAGTGCTGATTCTGATCCGAAGAATTGCAATTTCAAAGATGAGATTGCCTGTCCGTTGGAAGGAAAATGTCTGGAGAAAGGGATTGTGTATAGGGCCAAAGTATAAATAGAAGGCTCACATGAATATAAAACATATACAGGGACTTCAGAAAATTCTTTCAGGACCAGATTTTATTCCCATAGAAATTCCTTCTGGTACCCCCGAAAATAGGACAAAGACCAGTCTGGCAAAACATGTCTGGGAATTGAAAGAAAATGAAACCCACCTTTCAGCGTCACATGGAAAATTTTAGATAAAGCATCAGCTTACAGACATGATGCTCATAAAAGACCCATAAAATATGATTTATGACTTTTGGAAAAAATTCTTTATTTTATTCCAGGACAATAGTGCTTTGAATCAAAGGCGTGAACTCTTGAATTCCTGCAGGCACACAAGAAAATTTAAAATGTCAGCCGACAAAATACCGTATGGATAGTAAATATTTTTTAAATCTTGAACTGCTTTCCAATACCACTGATGAATTCGTGTTTTGTAGTATTTGGTTGTTTCGCATCACAATGATATTGTATGTATTTCAACGTATTCTTTAAGAAAGCCTCCGACTGTTATATATATTATTTTCAAGTTTAAGCATTTATTATTTTATTTTATTTTATTTTATGAACCTATTTAATTGTTATATCTTATCTTATATATAATAAAGCTGAAGTTGTGTATGTGTGTGAAGCCTTTTTAAAAGTTTATAGAAATCTTTCTACTTTTTCGTAAAAGTTTTTACATCAATGGAATTTTCTCGAAGTGAACTTTCCAGTGCAGTAATTAGATTTTTTAAATTCCGTTTACTTTGTGTGATTTAAGGGAGATTTAGCTGTTGTTTCTAGCAACTTTTATATTTCTTCCCTTCTACCTGTACCGGCGTTCTTACACATCCATCACGTGCTCAACATATAATATAGAGAGGAAGAGTAAAAGAGGGAGAGAGAGTGAAAGTGATACATACAAAGTCATAGATTAAAGAAGTGATTTTAAATTCTCAATCGCAGAATAATGCTAATAATATAGCCTGAACAGGATAAACTACCCTTATTTTGCACCTACACTTTTCTCTGCAAAATAGGGGTAGTTTATCCTGTTCAGGCTATATTATTAGTATTATTCTGCGATTGAGAATTTAAAATCACTTCTTTAACTTTCTAAAAGACATCTCAACGCTTCTAAAAGCAAACTTCGTTTGTTTATTTACGTTTGTCGTAATTTGAATTTATCATAGATTAAACTTTCCTCTGAGTATTTTTTACCTATTTTTCTTAACATAGATACGTAAAAACACACACAACCACATACATGATCTGTGACAACAACATAAACATAAACACACATCAACATTATAGATATAAGATTTAGTTTCTGTGTTTCTTATATAAACACACACACGCATTGCTATTTTATAACTGTCTTCCGTTCTCCCTTCCTCTCTTTCTCTCTCTTCATTGCTCCCGTTCCCTATTCCTTTCTCCCCCTCTCTCTCCCTCTTTCTCTCTCCCTCTTCTCTCTCACAAAACATTCACTACAATATCACTCATATTCGTCAATGTTTGGTAAATATACCACGATTTTCACTAGGGTGTTAGGGTTTATGTATCACTTTCTCTCTCTCTCTCTCTCTCCCTCCATCTTTTACTCTTACTCTCTATATTATATGTTGGGCGCGTGATGGATGTGTAAGAACGCCGGTACAGGTAGCAGGGAAGAAATATAAAAGTTGCTAGAAACAACAGCCAAATCTCCCTTAAATCACACAAAGTAAACGGAATTAAAAAATTTTTTACATCAATGGAATTTTTTCGATGTGAACTTTCCAGTGCAGAAATTAGATTTTTAAAATTCCGTTTACTTTGTGTGATTTAAGGGAGATTTGGCTGTTGTTTCTAGCAGCTTTTATATTTCTTCCCTCCTACCTGTACACACAATCATTGACTACAATATAACTCCTGTTCGTCAATGTTCGGTAAATATACCACGATTTTCACTAGGGTATTAGGGTTAGTGTTTTAAGGTCAGGGTTAGGGTTTTAGGGTTACGGTTAGGGTTAGTATTATGGTTTTAGGGTTAGTGTTAGGTTTAGGGTTTTAGGGTTAGGGTTGGGTAATCGTGTGGGTGTTAATCTGAAAAATTACAGAAATGTGAAAACTACCGACCCTGCCATGTATTATAACTTTTGTTGTTCTGTTTAATATATACATAGATTATGCCTCCAAAGAAGAGAGTTTGCTGGGGAAAGAAAGCAACCGGTTTAAAAAGACAGCAACAGACTGCAGCAATTCACCACATTCCAGAAGATACTTTGAACATAATGCAAAATGGTTTATCAACATCTGCTCAATCTGATAGAATTCTGGCAAAACTGTGTAGCAACAGATCGCCACAATTGCTGCATCACAAATTGCCGTCCCAGCTCCTGCTAAAAGGGACTACACTGTTATGTATAATCAGGGCAGCATAAAAAGTTGTTTTGCACAAGCATTTCTATAGCCAATTAGACGAATGAAATTTACGTACGCTTAATAATGTTATGCAAAACAGCCTTCAGACTTTCCCTATTAATTTCATCGTCTTTGAATTATGAACATATTTACATCATAAGGGTTTTTTCTTTTTGAGTTGATTTTCACCTAGCTAGACTTATCGTAGATAGCGTAATAAGTCACACCAGGACAACGTCGGGTTATACTGCTAGTTTATATATAATTCTATGCCGATTTTAATATGATATACACTGAGCAAATTTTTAAAGCGTTGTTTGTATATATACGTTGGGATCTAGATGTGTTTTATATGGATATGTGAATTGTAGGCATGCATATGTATTTGTATCTGTGTGTCTGTGTATGTGTATGTTTATGTTTACATGCATAGTACATGGACGTTTATGTATACATGTATACACTTATATTTGTGTGAATATGTATATGAATATACTCTCTTTTACTCTTTTACTTGTTTCAGTCATTTGACTGCGGCCATGCTGGAGCACCACCTTTTAGTCGAGCAAATCAACCCCAGGACTTATTCTTTGGAAGCCTAGTACTTATTCTATCGGTCTCTTTTGCCGAACCGCTAGGTTACGGGGACGTAAACACACCAGCATTGGTTGTCAAGCGATGGTGGAGGGACAAACACACACACACACACACACATATATATATATATGACGGGCTTCTTTCAGTTTCCGTCTACCAAATCCACTCACATGGCTTTGGTCGGCCCGAGGGTACAGTAGAAGACACTTGCCCAAGGTGCCACGCATGTTGTTGGTGAGCGAGCTACTTACCACACAGCCATTCCTGTGCCTAACTTATATTTGTGTGAATATTTCTGTATATTTATATACGTAATCATATATATGTGTATTTGTATGCTGTATATATATATATATATATATATATATATATATATATATATATATATATATATATATATATATATATATATATATATATATATATGTAATTTTATTTTATGTGTACGTTCGTTACAGATATTTCGTGATCTATTTCTTTCTTTTCTTTTCTTACTCAAAGTATCTTTCCTCTTCCTACTGGATACATTGCTGTTGCCTTAACAAACTTCTTTTCTTTTTTTCTCCTTTAATTCTTTCTTCTTTTCTATTTTCTCTTTCATTCGATAGTTTTTACGTCTGTTTCTTTTTCTCTCCCTCCTCCATACGCTTAAGGTATACTTCCTACTTCTCTTGTCTGTAATAACTGTCCTCTATATGTATACACTTAGAGATTTTGTGTGCGTGCATGTATGTGTACATATATGTATATGTGGCTGTGTGGTAAGTAGCTTGCTTACCAACCACATAGTCCCGGGTTCAGTCCCACTGCGTGGCATCTTGGGCAAGTGTCTTCTACTATAGCCTCGGGCCGACCAAAGCCTTGTGAGTGGATTTGGTAGACAGAAACTGAAAGAAGCCTGTCGTATATATGTATATATATATGTATGTGTGTATGTGTTTGTGTGTATGTGTTTGTATGTCTTGACAACCGATGCTGGTGTGTTTATGTCCCCGTAACTTAGCGGTTCGGCAAAATAGACCGATAGAATAAGTACTAGGCTTCCAAAGAATAAGTCCTGGGGTCGATTTGCTCGACTAAAGGCGGTGCTCCAGCATGGCCACAATCAAAAGACTGAAACAAGTAAAAGAGTAAATGAGTATATATATATATATATATATATATATATATATATATATATATGTATATGTCTTACATATATCTAAATATGTATAACACTATGTATATGCATCTGTATATTTTAGTGTATATATATATATATGTATATTATGGATGATCTAGTATGTGTATATACTGCTGAAAAAATATTTATGTAATACAGTGTGGTGTATGTGTGTGAGTAGATGTAATCACCTTACCTCGGTTTTCCTTTCGTTGACTGCGAGTCTGTTTTGCGGTATCCGATCCTCGAAGCTTGCCCCGACCCGAAGAACACTAGGAATAGCAGCTGCTTCTCCCAAACCTAGACCGTCGCTTAGCACGTCCTATCCTGACCACGACCCTGTTTGAAAAAGGCACGAAATCCCGATCGAGGCTCCCCCTGTCCTTCTTCCTCTTCCGGTCAACTCGCCCTTCCGGTCAACTCGCCCTTCCGGTCAACTCACCCTTCCGGTCAACTCGCCCTTCCGGTCAACTCACCCTTCCGGTCAACTCGCCCTTCCGGTCAGCTCCCCAGTCACCGATGTCATACCACACGCCACCCTGATCTTAAAGATCACGTTCACCCCTACTCCAATTCGAAGTCTGCCATCCAACCGTGCGGGCGCCTTACACGTCGAGATCATCTCAAGCCAGGTGCCTCGTTTTCATTGCACTCTTCATCCGACGAAGTGGCTATCCTGCACAGGTCCAGCACGTGACGCGGCATTCCATCCACAGATACATTGTTTCTGGAATTGACCGCTGTCACTGTTCCCCTGCCCCATTGTGATGTGCAGCGTGCCTTCGGCAGCTTGACCCAAACTTCCTCCCCTACTTTCATGCTTGCGGGTCCCTTCTCTTCCTCGCAGAACTCCGGCGTCTTACTGGGATGCCTCCATTCATACTTGAACACTGCTCTGTGCGGCACAGACTTTTCCGCTTGTCCGGATCGAGGAGACATGTTATACCAGTGGACCGCTTCCAGGGGCGAAATGTGCCCCCTTTCAGCCATGGCCTTGATCGTCCGATGGTGCCTCTGAACGATTCCGTTGCTACTCGGCCTATACACCGCTCTAAATAATCGTCGCACCTTCCACCGGTCAAACATCTCCCCCAACGCTTCTGAACGAAACGCCGCCACGTTGTCCATTAGCAGTTCTTCCACGGGACCCCTCTCCAAGAATATCCCGTTCAAAATGCGGGCAATCTCATCTCCCTCCAAATGGCCAGCCAGCTCGGCCCACAGTCGACCATGCTGAGATACATTCCCTGACGGTAGTGCGTCACATCCACAGCTAGTCTCCTCCAGTTGCGCTCTACTGAGAGGTTCTCTTGCTCATGCCCACCCGGGGCGGGGTCAATGGACTGGCATCTGTCACATTTCGCGACCACTTTTTTGACGTTTCTCCTAGTGACGTCAGCATCAATCATTTTCGCTAGATACAGGGTCCTATCCACCCCCAAGTGGTGCATAGCATGTAGCTCCTTCAGTTTGGAGTCACCCAGCTGACACGCTGCCGCTATCCCTTTCCTTGCTTCCTCCGGTTCCTCCAGCCATGCCCTTTTCACCCTGGTCAGTGCGTCCGCCCTGTTTCTTTCCGAAGGCACGAAAAAAAGTATTAATTTCAGATTTGTCACTGGCTCATTTCGATCCTGAAGCAGAGATTGTTGTAGCTTCTGATGCTTCTGAATATGGTGTAGGACCAGTTGTGCTACACAAATAAAAAGATTGTAATAGGAAGACAGTGGTTCATGCCTCATGTGCTCTGATTACAGCAGAAAAAAACTATAGTTCGATAGAGAAAGAAGAATTCTCCATGGCAGCAGTTTTCAGTTTCAGATGGACCACTGACCGTTACTGTCAATTTTGGGATCGAAGAAAGGAATTCCTATCCATTCAGCTAACAGATTACAATGTTGGGGTTCAATGTTGTTAAATTACAACTTTAAGATGGAATACATTCCTTCTAAGAAAATTGGCCATGCGGATTGTTTTTCTAGGTTAATTCTGAAGAATGTGGAACCACTGGATAGCTGCATTACAATGAGAAAAGGGACTTAAAAACATTATGTGTAATGCCATTCAGGAGTTGCCAGTGACTGTACAAGATATAAAAATAAATCAGCAGAGGACAAATGCATGAAGGAAACCTTGAAAAATAAACAAAAGAGAAACATAAATGTGAATTATTTTTCACTCTGTGATGATGTATTTATGTTTGTACAAAGAGTGGTAGTACCAACTGCACTACAGAAATGGATATTACATGAATTTCATAGTGGATACCCAGGGATGTCAAGAATTAAAGCTTTGATGAAGAGTTTTGGCCGATAATGCACCAGACATTGAAAATTTGGTAAAATCATGTAGAGGTTGTGGACTAGTAGCCAAGGCATCACTGGTGAAATACCAATCATGGCCTGAGACAGATAGTCCATGTTCCTGCACAAACGTTTTGCTCGATACAGTGTTCTGGACACCATGGTATTGGACAATGGAACACAATTTACAGGATACGAGTTCAAGAAATTCTGCAAAATGCATGCAATCAAGCATGCCCTACCACCTGAGGTCAAATGGGAAAGCAGAATGATTCATAAATACTTTCAAATGAATGTTAAGAAAAGTAAGGAACAAGTTAGGAAATAATGAAGCACTAACTAAATTCTTAAAGGTGTACAGAATAGTACCCAATCTGAATACCAGTTCAGGCAAATCACCTGCAGAGCTAATGTTCATTATCAAAAGCCAAAAGCCTAGACAGTGGTTCAGGAGCAAAAATTTTATACTCACATTAAACATAACATGGTGTTATTAATACAAATGCATGAATCCTTCAATGTCAAATTTATATGGCTGTTTAGAAAGTCTGAATTACTCTACAGCATGTTTGTTAGCTTACTATTAGAGATAAACTAGTTAACCAAGACATGAGTATATTTATGTGTGTGTGTGTGTGTGTGTGTGTGTTGTTAGGATATTGCATTTGCAATTACAAGACTGGTTTCAATTAATGGACTGGACAGTGCATTATGTTCTTTCATCACTTAAAACATCTGATGTGTGACACACTTTGCACCTGTACAGGCAATGTTAATTTGATGGAGGGAGTGAGCTAATGTACAACAAACATTTGTTTGCAATAAATAAATCACTTGTGCAGGCTGTTTTGTAAGAACTTGCAGGACTGTCAGCAGAATCCATATGTATCTATGGTGGGGTGTATGTCTGAACTTTACTTTGGAATTGTTCAGTCAATGATAGGAATAAGAGATTACTTTCCAAAACTTGAGTTGAAATAGTTCTGTGGTACAGCAGTGAGGCCTGGACATTAACAGGCATTAACAGTGAATTTGAATGTCAAAAATCACTCTACAATGTCTTGTTGTTTTGAATGAGCATTGGAAACAACATATATTTCATAAGTTGATGTTGATCAATAGTAGATGCAATAGTAGATTTAGTGATGCTGACCACTTTGTCATGAATAGAAATCAATGGAAATGGTCAACATCTTTCAGCTCATGGTCTATCCTTTATGGCAATGAAAGAAGATGTGAAAGATAAGATGATGAATGTGCATTGATACATATTTTGGTGTGTGTGTTAGTGATCATGGTGTTTAGCTTCAGTCCAGATTAAGCAGAATTATAATGAAAAGCATTCTAGCCATGACCATCTCGTCATTTTGTGGGTAATTAGGACTATATGTGTTCTTTTCTTGTTTAAAGTTTGGTAGAGAATAATTTAAAAGAAAATTGGCGACTATTTCTAGCAGGTGAAGCAGTCACAAAGAGTAGGCACGAACAATCTCTTTTGAGAAGTGGACTGCATGAGACATGGATCATCATTAAGCAGGCTGCACCACTAAAAAAAATTTGAGGCAATTTTTGGTTAGGCATGCCATTCAGAAAGTCCTGCAGGCCATGGGTTGCCTATGATTGACATACAGGTTCCTTTTTAGTCTTTGTTGGTGTTGAACATGCTATAGAATTTATTTTCGCTCTTAGTCAAAATGATTCCTTTAAGAGTTAAGATACAAGCATCCCCACTGAAATTTATCTTTAGACAAAAAAAGATCTAGGTTTGTGCCTTGTAGGAAATAACCTCATCCCTGTTGTTATATGTAGCTATGTCTAGATAGAGGGGGGTTTCTACTGGAATGTCTGAATATACATATATATACATATATATATATATATATATATATATATATATATATATATATATATATATATATATATATATATATATATATATATATGGCTCTTGTGCGGGTGGCACATGAGATGCACCATTTTGAGCGTGGCCGTTGCCAGTACCGCCTGACTGGCCCCCGTAGGATTTTCGAGTGAGATCGTTGCCAGTGCCCCTGGACTGGCTTGTGCGGGTGGCACATAAAAGACACCATTTCAAGCGTGGCCGTTTTCGTGCGGGTGACACGTAAAAGCACCCACTACACTCTCTGAGTGGTTGGCCTTAGGAAGGGCATCCAGCTGTAGAAACTCTGCCAAATTAGATTGGAGCCTGGTGTTGCCATCCGGTTTCACCAGTCCTCAGTCAAATCGTCCAACCCAAGCTAGCATGGAAAGCGGACGTTAAACGACGATGATGATGATGATGATGATATATATATATATATATATATATATACTGAGTGCACATGCACACACATGTTAAGTTTTGTTACAGCAAACTACTTTGTTTAATAACTTATTACTTGTCTGCTGATTTGTGAGTTGTGTTACTTTATGCTTTCATTTTCATTTTCTTTCTTTGTTTTTCTACAGTTTTTATATGGATTTTGGTCCTTTAAACCTTGGAATGCTCTACCGGTACTGCTGTAAACTAAACAAAAAGCTCAAGGTAAAGCCACAAACTGTATTAAACAACTTCTTATACTTTTTTATTAAATCACTTTTACACTTCTGTTTTTCCATGATGGAGAGTTTTTAAAACTGTTTCTACATGTCATCTTCCAATTACATCATCTTTCAATTGTTTGACATTCTTTAATATTTCAAGGTATTCTAAATTCTTTCTAGAGCTTCTTTGTAATATATAAAACCAAACTTTGTACCATGACTAATCAAATGTCAGTTTTAATTTAAAATATTTTTAAAGTAACACGTCAAGGCATATAAATAAATAAATACAGGGTATCATATAAGAATAACAGCATTTTGATATATTTTTATTCTGATATTTCAAAGCCTGAAGGTTTGTGTGATATTATTAAATTTATCTCTGAAACAACAATTCTGATTGTGTGCGTGTGCGTGTGCGTGTGCGTGTGCGTGTGTGTGTGTGTGTGTGTGTGAGAGAGAGAGAGAGAGTTTTTCTCTTAAACTGGCCTTGATCTCAATGAAAAAGATAAACCATAAACGCCTTTTCCACTGAAAGTTTGTCATCATAGTCTTCATTATCATTGTTATCACTATTGTTGGATATTAACTTTAACTCTTATTGCCATCATTCAGTTCATCATCATCACCATGAACACCACCACCACCACCACCTCCTCTTGCTAACCACACCATACTGTAACTTCTGGTAAATTAATATGATGCTCCTCTGTAATATGTTGATTCTCATGTTCCTAGTAGGTGCAATTGCGGAAGTTAACTGAGCCATTTGATTTAAATGTAACTGCCAAACAATCTATGCTGGAAAGTGTTCTTCTTTTACACAAGTACTACTCACAAAAATTCACTCTTTGATCCTGATCATGTTTACTGAGAACATGGATAGCGCTTCAAAATGCAATGGATGCTTGATTTTGAAATTCTTATCACACAACTCACTTGCCACAGATTTTCTTGAACTCTGGCAATATGCTTCTAGTATCTTTGAAAAAATAGATTACTGCCTCTGAATTTGTAAATTAAAAATAAATTTGTTTTCTAACTATTCAAGAATCCTGAAATGACATACTACAGAGCATATGTATTAATTGAAAGTGAAACAATGTAGGTTGCAATGTACCTTCAATCTGGAATTGAACTGGCACCACAAATCTGGTTTACCTAGAGTATATCTCTTACTCTATAACATTTGCCTTGAGGTAGACAAAAAAAATTCAGTTGTGTATAGAATCTTGAATGATACAAGCCAATAAAATATGTATCTAATATTCTAATAAATGGTAAATTTTGCAGCTTCATTTCCTCTATTAACTTCATCTATTTGATATCCAACATAGAAATGGCAATGAATTAAAAGCTTCTTTCTAGTTTAGAATCAAATGACGTGTAGCATATTTTTATTTAATTTCCGTTTTTTCATTACCTGTGCATTGAATACTTAGATGTGAAATCTTAGTTGTTTACTTAGTGGTAGCTACATAACTTTAAGAAAGTGTAGTATTTCACAAAGTTGGTTGGCTGAATGACACTTAATAATTTTATTCCATTTATTGTTTCAGGATTAATAAAATATTCTCTTACAGAAACTTTTCAGTATGCATACTATAAAGTGATAGATCTGTAATGGAAGTTCATTTCCTAGTTTAGATGTTTTACTTCACTGAACTTGAGGAGAGATTACCTCTGCCAGAAAGACTCCCTTGCTACAGTGCATAAAAATGAAACTTGGGGTGATAACCCCAAGACCCATTAAAAGTTTGAAAGGTTTACATTAAATGTCGAATAAAATAGATAAGCTCCTGTTCTAGAACCACTTCAATCACAGGTCTTCCACCACCATAACCGCCACCTCTGAAATTTCCGTAACCACCTCCAGCACCAAAGTTGTCTCTTCCAAAGCCTCTACTAAATCCAGGAAACCAGTCACCATCAGAGCCATGATAGCTAGGTCCACCACCCATTCTACTATTGTTTATTTCAGATTGAGACAGAGCCTTCTTTACTTCAATTTGCTTTCCGTTTAAAGTCAAGTATTTTTTCAAGGCAAGTTTGTCCACAGTATCATAGTCTTCAAAGAAAATGAAACCAAATCCTTTCTTCTTACTAGTGGTTTTAGCAATAATCAAGTCAATGTTTGTTATTTTGCCATGGGGGTCAAAAAACTCCCATAACTGATCATCTGTTATGTCTTCTTTAAGACCACCAACAAATATTTTCTTGACAGTTGCTTGAGATTCAGCGTCATCTTTTGGTATAGCATACTTGGTCTCAACTTAATGGTTGTCCAAAGAATGTGGTCTTTCCTTCTGAGCTTCATCAACTTCACTCATATTTTTGTAAATAATGAAGCCAAACCCTCTAAACCATTTAGTACTGGGGTTTCTCATCGCTACATACTCAACGATATCACCCCATTTTGAGAGGTATTTCTTCAAACTTTCTTCATTGGTATCATAACTTTAACCGCCAATGAAAAGTTACCTGAATTTCTCAGAATCAGGTCCATCATCAAAGTGTTTTCACCCATGTCTGGGATACTTCCTTTGAGAAGGAGACGAATAATCTCCTTCCATTATAACTGCTGAGAGACCTGTTGAGTCTGTTATGCACAGTACAATTGGTGCAGTGAAAATTCCTTGGTACAGCCTTGAGACATGTGGTATATTCTGTCAGACACTTGTGATTGTATATGTTATTGGAATATTAAGCCATCTGTACTTCTGTATGTACGTATATGTTTCTCTAATTTTGTTTGGTACATGATTGCTATTTCTTTGACCCAAACTTGGTGCTTTACTGTTTAGGTACCTATTCACTTGAATATTGAACTCTTATAAATATTGTTTTATTCAGTCATTTGACTGCAGCTATGCTGGAGCACTGCCATTAGTCGAAGAAATCGACTCCAGGCCTTATTCTTTGTAAGCCTAGTACCTATTCTATCGATCTCTTTTGCCAAACTGCCAAGTTATAGGGACATAAACACACCAACATATATATATATATATACATTTATAAATATGTGTATGTATGTATGTATATATATATATATATATATATATATATATATATATATATATAAGGAGTTTTCATCAGGATGACTCAAACTAATAGGTATGTGTTCTTAGTGCTAAAATAGGTATGCAACTAAAATTCCAGTTTGAACAGCAGTTGAAGTTGTGGTTATGTGATTGTCTTGTTCAAAACAGCTAAAGGTGGCTTCCCTTTGAGTCTGTAGGTATAGGTTAAAGTAGTGAAGAAAGGCAAATAGTTAGGCAAGGCATGATAAGGAACTTTAATTTCATTGAATTCAATCTAAATTCAGCTACATAACAAATGGTAAAAATAGTAAATAATAGTCTTTGACGGCTGTGTCTGGGTGTCTCAACTATTGGGGCATCTCAACTATTGGGGTATCTTAACTATTGGGTTATCTTAACTATTGGGGCATCGTATCAAATAAAGACTCTGTAAGTTCAGTATTCCATCATCAGAGAGATATGGGTTAGACAGTGGAAGAATGTTCCTCTCAGTGATATTTGTTGTGGTTCACTATGTCCAGGAAACTGGGAGGGTTCAGTTAAATTCAGTTAGATCAAGTCGTCTTTAGGTAAATTCATGATCAGAAAGCTGCAATGATTTAAAAAGCAAAACAGAAAAAAGTATGCAAATTATCTTAGCAGAATTGAAGATTCATGAGAGAAAGCACACATGGCAGCAGACAGACAGATAAAGAAACATTCAGTTATAAAAAACTCATAGCAGAATATATATATATATATATATATATATATATATATATATATATATAGAAAGAGAGAGAGAGAGAGTGTATGAAGACAGGGAAAGCCCCTGGCCCATCAGGAATCGGAATCACTGCAGAGATGCTCAAAATATCTGGTAGTGTTGGCTATAGCCTAGTCACCCGTATTGTTAACCAGGTGATACACGAAGGAGTCCTACCCAATGACTGGTGTAGCAGCACCATAGTCAAGTGTTACAAAGATAAAGGGGACACTTTAGATACAAATAATTACAGAGGTATCAAGTTGTTAGATCAGGTAATGAAAGTCACGGAGAGGGTCATAGCCCAACTAATTAGGGAGCGAGTCAGTTTAGATGAGATGCAGTTTGGGTTTGTGTCAGGGAAAAGCACCACTGATGCTATGTTTCTGGTAAGACAGCTGCAGGAGAAATACCTAACCAAGGATAAACCTCTGTACCTGGCTTTCGTTGACATGGAGAAAGCCTTTGACAGGATCCCCCGATCCCTTATCTGGTGGTCAATGAGGAAACTAGGGATAGAAGAATGTTTAGTGAGAGCTGTGCGAGCCATGTACAGAGACATTGTCAGTAAGGTGAGGGTTGGCAATGAGTACAGTAAAGAATTCCGGGTGGAGGTAGGGGTCCACCAAGGTTCTGTCCTCAGCTCCCTCCTATTTATCATAGTCCTCCAGGCGATAACGGAGAAATTCAAGACAGGATGCCCCTGGGAGTTCCTCTATGCTGATGACCTTGCACTAATTGCTGAGTCACTATCAGAACTAGAAGAGAAGTTTCAGGTGTGGAAGCAGGGACTAGAATTCAAAGGCCTTAGAGTCAACCTAGCTAAAACCAAAGTCCTAATAAGTAGGAAGGTAGACAAAACACAATCCCCTTCAGGTAGATGGCCGTGCTCGATCTGTAGAAAAGGTGTAAGTAGAAACTCTATAAGATGTACCCAGTGCAAGCTATGGATGCATAAGAGGTGCAACAATATCAAAGGCAGGTTAACTAGGAAGTTAGTTTTTGTATGTGGTAGATGTTCAGGTGCAATAAACTCTGAAAATGTGCAGAAAACAACTTCTGTCACATTCCAGGGAGAAAAACTAGACATAGTTGATAGCTTCTGATATCTGGGTGACCAAGTTAGTAGTGGGGGAGGGTGCGCTGAAAATGTAGATGCTAGAATAAGAATAGCCTGAGCAAAGTTCAGAGAGCTCTTACCTCTGCTGGCGACAAAGGGCCTCTCACTCAGAGTAAAAGGCAGACTGTATGATGCATGTGTACGAACAGCCATGCTACATGGCAGTGAAACATGGGTTGTGACTGTTGAGGACATGTGTAAGCCCGCAAGGAATGAAGCCAGTATGCTCCGATGGATGAGTAATGTCAGTGTGCATACCTGACAGAGTGTAAGTATCTTGAAAGAAAAGTTGAACCTAAGAAGCATCAGTTGTGGTGTGCAAGAGAGACGATTGCTCTGGTATGCACATGTGGCGAGAATGGATGAGGATAGCTGTGTGAAAAAGTGCCACACCCTAGCAAAGTTTAGGGAACCTGTGGAAGAGGCAGGCCCAGGAAGACCTGGGATGAGGTAGTGAAGCACGACCACCGAACATTAGGCCTCACCGAGACAATGACTTCTGACCGAGACCTTTGGAAATATGCTGTGCATGAGAAGACCCTCAAGCCAAGTGAGACCAAAATCCAAGGCCTCTGCCTGGGATGTAGCCAGCCCACTTACGCGGAACATTCCTTCTTTGGACACTAAACTCCACTTGCGAAGACCTGTTGAGGCAAGTGAAATTGAAATCGAAATCGAACTAAATTTGTAGACTGACACCCATGCCAACGTCACTTCATTCAACACTAAACTCGGCTTGCGAAGACCTGTTGGGGCAAGTGAAAGTGAAATTGTGATGGCACCTGTACCAGTAGATCACTAAGAGCACTGTCCAAGCGTGATCACTGCCAGAGCACTAGCTGTCTGGCTTCCATGCTGGGGCACGTAAATAACACCATTTGAGCGTGATCATTACCAACGTCGCCTCCTGGCACTTGTACCAGTGGCACGTGAAAAGACATTCGAGTGAGTTTGTTGCTAGTACCGCTGGACTGGCTCCTGTGCACGTGGCACGTAAAATACACCATTTTGAGCGTGGCCGTTGCCAGTACCTCCTGACTGGCTTTCATGCCGGTGACATGTAAAAGCACCCACTACACTCTTGGAGTGGTTGGCGTTAGGAAGGGCATCCAGCTGTAGAAACTCTGCCAAATCAGATTGGAGCCTGGTGTAGCCACCTGGTCCACCAGTCCTCAGCCAAATCGTCCAACCCACGCTAGCATGGAAAGTGGACATTAAACGATGATGATGATGATGATATATGTATACATATGTATATACAAGGTCTGATCAAAGTATCCGGACTGTTGCTCTAGTAATGAAGCTAAAGCATGCAGAGTAAAGCCACTTGGCACAGATTGACATTGACCTCTGCTGTGCATGTGCACTAAGTTTTAATGTTCTAACTCACTTCCTCTGTTTACAGCACTACTTGATCATGACAGAGAAAGTTGTCATGGTGATACCTGCTCAGGGGCCTACACAAATTTGCAGAAAGTGTATGGAGAGGAGTGTATGAGGTACACACAAGTGTATGAGTGGTTCAGACATTTACAAGATGACTGAAAAAATGTCAATATTGACGAATGTACTGGGAGACTCGGAACCAGCAGAACTGAGAAAAACATCACAGATTTGCGTGCAGCTGTGGGAAATCATTGAATCGCCATCTGTGAGTTATCAGATGTGCAATCTGGAAAGAAATGGAAATGTATTATTGGCTTCACAGTTTTGAAGTGTTGATATGCTACGGAAAATAGAAAAATCAGGTGTTGTAATGTGATAATAAAGGTACAAAATTTACATTTCAAAGTATTCACAAAAAACACATAAACTATAGATTGTGCCCCTTAGTTCGCGTAAATACAGAGCTAAATTTTTAAATAACTTTAAAAAGATGTGACTTTATAGTTTTTAGTAGCAGTTTATATATGTATATATATATATGTGTGTGTGTGTGTGTGTGCATGTGTGTGTGTGTGCATGTGCGTGTGTGTGCATTAAAAAGGGTAAAGACCCCCTTCAGTCATGTATGACCATGGAATTGCACCGAGAAAGTTATTCTCTGAAGCACAAGTGCGGGCAAGGTTGTTTCATTTGTCATTTGGTTACAATTGCATGCAGGGGCCTTATTCTTGCTGCATGCAAGAATATATGTGTGTGTGTATGTATGTATGTCTATATATATTTATGTATGTATGTATGTATATATATATACACACACACACACACATATATATATTTATACATGTATATATGGGTGTATATTTACACACACACATATTCTCTTTTTTTTTTACTCTCTTTTACTTGTTTCAGTCATTTGACTGCGACCATGCTGGAGCACCGCCTTTAGTCGAGCAAATCGACCCCGAGACTTATTTTTTGTAAGCCTAGTACTTATTCTATCAGCCTCTTTTGCCAAGCCGCTAAATTACGGGGACGTAAACACACCAGCATCGGTTGTCAATCGATGTTGGGGGGACAAACACACACACACACACACACACACACACACACACACACACACACACACACACACATATATATATATATATATATATATATATATATATATAGGAAAATGAAAGAAAGCCAGAATGCTGAACTGGGAGCATAATTTAATAAAGATTTTTTTCTAACCGGTTTTCATTGCGATGAAGCAAATTATCAAGAAGGAGAATGAAAATGTTTTTTTACAAAAAAGTACAAAATGAAGAAAATAATATATAAAACAATAATATATAAAAAAAATTAAATATACCCATACATTATATTGTCTTTGAGCTTTTGTAGTTCAATAGTAGTTCATGTATAAATTGGTAGGAAAAATAAGGATGCATGAGAGTTGAGAGTTTTGTAAGGTTTAAAAAAAGGGTTAAAAGTTTGTGTTAAGCAGGAAATGTGGTGTCAAAACAGGAAGTGTGCGTAAGGGGAGACAAGTGTTTTTAGTTAGAGTTATGAACTCTTTTTTTCCAAACAGGAAGTTTGTGTCTGTTCATAGAGAAATAAGGTCACTGAGGGGTGTGTGTGTTAAGAAATGGTTGGAATTTCTCTATGAAAAGATTCTCCTTGTTGATTCTTTCTTGTGTGGAGATTCTGTCTTTACATTGATAGAAAGGGAATATAATGAATTTAGGGTTTTTGTTTCTGGCGCAAGAGTCTATGTGGCCACTGAGTGGAATTTGGCGGTATTGAGGGAGATTTATTTGTTCCTTATGGACAGCTACTCTTCTACGTAATGGCAGGCTCATCTGTCCGATATAGAAGTTTTGGCAACCTGCGCAAGTAAGGACATAAATGAGGTTACTCGAGGAACAAGAGAAATTGGTTTTAATTTTAAACTTTGTTCCTCGTTTGAAGGTAAATTCAGAGCCTTCAAGTAGGTAGGGGCAGGTGCCACAATTAGGGCGTGCACATTTTTTATATACATATATACAACGGGCTTCTTTCAGTTTCTGTCTACCAAATCCACTCACAAGGCTTTGGTCGGCCCGAGGCTATAGTAAAAGACACTTGCCCAAGATGCCACGCAGTGGGACTGAACCTGGAACCATGTGGTTGGTAAGCAAGCTACTTACCACACACCCACTCCTGCGCCTATATTTCTATATATGTATATGTATAAATATAGAATTGCTAGTGCATCAAATAAAATACTTAACAGCATTGTTTCTGTCTCATTACATCCTGCTCAGGAATGTATGTGTATGTGCGCACGTGCGTGTGTGTGTGTGTGTGTGTGTGTATGTATGTTTGTATATATATATATATATATATATATATATATATATATATATATACATACATACATATACATACACACAGACACACATGTACATATATGCACAAATATGTACTTCCACGCATCCAGCAAAGAAGGTCATTGCAGACATCTCTTTGAGATTGACTTGACTGCTATGAGGTTTAGAATAAAAATCAATTGAAACACTGACAACACAACTCAGCTCATTAGAGGATTAAGTTCATTTTATAAGAAGCTATAAACAATAGAACAAATAGGAAAAGTCCTTGAGAGAGACTAATTAATAGCTGGCAGCCAGTTTTATCATCACAAAGAATCCTTGACATTTGCATGTCTCTTAGTAGTAATATGTATAAAAATTTGCTAATCAATAGATTTATCTTTCATGGATTTATCTTTTGTGGATTTATCTTTCGTATAGATTTATCTTTCATATGTGTGCATATGTGTATGTTCATGTGTGTGTGTGTGTGTGTGTGTTTGTGTGTGTGTGTGCGTGCATGTGTGATCATTTAACCTCCACATTGCCTGTTGACATGGGCTGGAAGGTTTGACAGGATCTAATGGGCTCAACTGCATCCTGCTCCATTTTCTGCCTTGACATGGTTTCTAAGGCTGGATGCCCTCACAGTGAGAGTAAATACAAAAACACATATAAATATTCCATTTGCAGTCACCCGTAATCCTAGAAACCACAACATCTTACATTCAGCCAAATGATACCATGCAGTTCTATATGAGTCATCAAATCTCAAAAACATAAAGAATTACAAATTACCAGCAGCTGAAGATAGCCACCAAATCTCAGAAGACTCTTATTAGAATACGGAATAATGCTGGTAACAAACTGCAGAGACCTTTGTTGTTGGCAGAGATTTTTATTGTGTGATGTGAAATAATTAAACAGGAAACAACCAAAAAATTCAAGAATAAGAAAGAATTGAGGGTTAGTGCAAATATGAATTGCAATGCTAAAAGTCTTATTTACTGCATCACAAATGCTCAGTTCAATGAGAATTATATCAGCCAAACAGAATCAAAATTAATACAGAATATGCGAATACATAAGCAGCAAATTTAAGATTCTGTTCCATGTAGCGAAAAATGTAGGCATTTGTGCAAATGGAAAATTCAAAATATTTCCATTTTTCAAAATAAAGGAAGAAAATACTCAGCTACTGAAGGCAAAACAGGAATACTTTACTAGAATTCTAAATCTGAACTGAACTCTAAAAACCATACTGTTTATAAAATTTGATTACGTTTTTCAAGAAAATTCATAATGCAAAATAAAATCAGGTTACATTTATTTAAGACAAATGCAATTTACAGCAATGCAATGCAAAAAATTTAACAAAATCGTCCTTGTCTATAATTGATTTGTATTTACTAAGAGAAGCAAGTATCACAAGGTTTGATTTTTGTGGGTGGTTCATATTTTGTTGAAAGGGAGTCATAATTTGAGTTAGCATCAAAAACGATGACTTGCATGTGACTGTGCTGGACCCAAATGATAATGCTGCACCATACAATATATAAACATTTGGAAAGGCATCCTGTACAATATGTAAAGATCCAAAAATATCTAGCAGTGTCATATTTTGTTTGGAAATGTATACTTTAGCTACAGTAAGTTCAGACAACTAGGTTGAATTATTGCAATTAACTAAATTGCTCAAAGGATTTAAAGTATCAACACCCAAAAATGTTTCAGAGATTAGTAGTAGACTTGCTAAGGAAAATATATGCTGTCATTTTGCTCTGAAGATCTATTATCTAGCTCTCCCAAACTTTCATCGATGATGGTGAAATAAATTTTGCTGTGAAAGATTATCCAGTCATCTTGTGATGGTACCAGGGCTTCAACAACATAATCTGAAAGCTTTTCGATTGGCACCTGCAAGCTTTTCGATGCATGCATTCCTCAATAACATTAAATTGACTCGTTTGTTTCAGAATCTCATCAAATATCAAAGAGTCTCTTAGTTTAGTTATTTCACTCTTGGCAATCTCAAGAAGCCATGATGTATATTACAATTGTAACTCTGAAGCTGTTTGTTGACTGGCCTAATTACATGCAAAACTTTACTAAGAACAAGGGCTAGAAAAATAAACCTTTTGGAATGAACTTGATGTAAAATTCAAGTTGCCTCGATACATGTTTTTGAACCTGATGAATCTGTGCACTTGGTTAGCAGACCAACAATCTTGGAGTAATTTCCTATTACACTGAAATAACCAGACTATTTGTACTCCATAAGACATGGCAATTTCAGTCCTTTGTAGAGACTAACTACCCTTGGCTGTTCAATAAAATAATGAAGAATATTAATGGTGTCGAAGAATGTAGCTAATTCCAGAATCCACTTTATTGTGTTAACCACAAGATGCAACTGATGATTAAGACAATGAACATAGGGTATATTTTTCAAGTTGATTCTGAATCTTTCTTTGAATGCCACCTATTTTGCCAGACATCACAGGAGCACCATTATAGCATTGTGACAACATACACTTTGGGTCAATGCCAAGGATGGTTAATTTTCTAATTAACAAGTTGGCCAATGTTTCAGCATCTTAACGTTTAGTTGTTGGCATTGCAGTTATGTTTTCTAGAACCCTGCCATTTTCAAGTACCAAATAACAATTGCAATATTTTCAGTATTACTCAAATCACACATTCTGTCACATTTTAGCATAAAGTAAGAAATATTGAAGCATTTTATTTCATCGACACCAAGGCTGATGGTTTTGGTTTTGCATTGCTACTGAGGTATAGTTCGCATTTTGGAGAATCATGCTGTAACATTCCATTAGCTTTGAGTCTTTCTCTAATGTGTATTGGAATCATCATCATCATCATCATCATTGTTTAACGTCCGCTTTCCATGCTAGCATGGGTTGGACGATTTGACTGAGGACTGGTGAAACCGGATGGCAACACCAGGCTCCAATCTAAATTTGGCAGAGTTTCTACAGCTGGATGCCCTTCCTAACGCCAACCACTCAGAGAGTGTAGTAGGTGCTTTTACGTGTCACCTGCACGAAGGCCAGTCAGGCGATACTGGCAACGGCCACGCTCGAAATGGTGTCTTTTATGTGCCACCCGCACAAGCCAGTCCAGGGGCACTGACAACAATCTCGCTCGAAAATCCTACGGGAGCCAGTCAGGCGGTACTGGCAACGGCCACGCTCAAAATGGTGCATCTTATGTGCCACCCGCACAAGAGCCAGACCAGGGGCACTGGCAACGATCTTACTTGGCTTGCCGGGTCTTCTCACGCACAGCACATTTCCAAAGGTCTCAGTCAGTAGTCATCGCCTCGGTGAGGCCCAATGTACGAAGGTCTTGCCTCACCACCTCAGCCCAGGTCTTCCTGGGCCTACCTAATTGTATAAAAAGACCCCAAGGCTGCATCTCATCTTCTGAATAAAGATCCTCAAAAGTTTCATTTTTGTTTCCTCAAAAAGGCAATCCACTTGCGCAAAGAAAATGCCCAATATCAACAATTGAATTTATATAGTAATGGTTTTTGCTCAATTGATCATTTTGCAAAATTGAAGACGCAGATATTGTGGATATATGCTGTTGGCATTCCCTCCATGTTACCATAGCTTGGATATGGGCTGCAGAGTTTGCATGTTTATTTAAACCTTTGATTTTTTCTTTGGCATGATGCCAGTTAGAATATTCATCTTTAATAAAGCAAGTATTCACTTGAGCAAAAGTGTTAATGTGCCAAAAAGGAAAACAAAACAAGGCTTTCTTTGAAAGAGAATACTCTAACCATGGACAGCCGGTATACCAGCTTGATGAGAAGTCACGTTTTTGATTTCCATTAATCCTTGGATTAAACTTTGCTAGAACTGGCTGCACTGGTTGGCAGTCGACCTGTCCTAGATCATACAATGAAGGTGTCAAAGACTCTGAAAAACTAATACTACCTTCCTTGAGCTGTGAAACTTCTTCATTTGAAATTCTCTTCTGTTTAACATTAAATGAATTAGATAGGAAATTCAGCAATGATTGCTTCAGTTCTCTTTTTCTGCAGCGATTCATTATTGTACGAACACTCCGTAGTACACTGACCTAAAGGTATACGTTGTTGAGTGATCTTACGCTAATGACGGTTGAATAAAAAGGATTTAACCAACACTTTATACTGATTTATACATATGTAATGACAGGGCAAGTCGTTTGTGACTTAAGAAACCAAGTTTAATAAGTTAAAAAATTTTAGGGTTAATACTCTGGTTCTATATTCAGGTCCATTGCCAGACTTTGATGCTTAGGGTGGCTTCAAAACAATATGTGTGGGCACTGAAATTCACAATAATTCTAAGTCAGAGTATCATAGTAAGCATAACAATTTCTTAAAATTTATGTATTTTTGAATTGAACTTGAAGAGATTTCAGTTCAAGCAAATTTTTTCAAAGTTACACCATTTTAATTAAATGCAAAAAGATTTCAGTATAAACTTTTGGAAAATATGCTCAAAAATCATTCCATGAATCTTCTCAACTGAAACAGCCTTTCTAAATGTATATTTAAGAAAAATTCTAATTCTAAGCTCAAAATACCAATGATGAAAATTTTTTCGTACCTTTATCCTGAATTCGCAAACTCAATAATGATTCCTGACTGGTGGGAATAAAATGACTTGTTAATTTTCATCTCTGATCATATATATATATATATATATATATATATACATTGTGTGTGTATGTATGCATTACCAGTACCATAAATCTCTCTCCCTCTCTCTCTCTCTATATATATATATGTATGTGTATATACGCACACACACAAATGTGTACCTAGCAGATTTTTGTTGCCAGAGATGAAGCAGTCAATGTTTTTAGACACAGCTGCATGCATAAATCTGTCTCCAGTTTATTTCTCCATAGGAAATTAAGATGGCATTGCTTTCAGGACTGACCAGTTCTATAATACAAGCATGCACACACACACACATGCACACGCATTTGTAATTATGCACGTTTTCACATAGCACTAAATCAAAGGAAATAATCTATTGCCTCTTTAGCGACCTCAGATCTTGTGAAGATGATAAAAGCAACCTGTTGTCCCCAAAGTGTCTAAAATTTGATAAAATTGTCCAAAAAAGGGATGTGAAGAAGTTTTTTTTTTTTTGTTAAAAGTATTGTTTTCAGCTGTCTACAAGCACTACAAGCTGAGGCATTTTGTATATACTGCATTCTTCCAAGAGTGAATAAGATAAATTTTCAAACTGGAGGGGCTGAAATTCTAACCAGTGGGGCTAAGCATGTCATAGCCCCACTCATGGCAACATGCCTGTTCCTCTGTATATGGATTACTCCATAACATGTGTGTTTGAAAAATTTAACAGTAAAAGCACTTGCACTCAATATGTAAATATCATCCCACAGTGGTTATATTCTGTTCTTAAAAATTTTTTTAAATATAATTAATAATTATTATTTTAGGAAAATCTTTCATCAGATATATTGGGTTGGCAAGAAAGTAATTTTAGTTTTTTAGTGTGTAACAAAAGTCGTTTTTTTCATACAAACAATGATCTTTAATCAATTATATATTTTCCATTTTGTTTAATGGCCTTTTGCCATCTTTCTGGCAACTTCATGATTCTGTGCTCATAGAACTTCTGGTCCTTATCAGCCAAAATCTGAAGCAAGTGCAATTTCAGGTCATCATCATCATTATTGAAAGTTTTATCATTCAAAGAATTTTTCAAACTTTGAAATAAATGGTAATCTGGTGGTGCAAGGTCAGGGCTATATGATGGATGTGACATCACTTCCCAATTAAGCTCCAATAATTTTACACGAGTTAGCAAAGATGTGTGTGTGGTCTAGCGTTGTCATGGTGGGACACAATTCCTTTATGATTTGCCAATTCTGGCCATTTTTCTTTGATTGCTTCCTCCAGTTTCATTAGTTGTTGACAGTAAACATCTGAATTGATTGTTTGGTTCCTTGGAAGCAGCTCAAAATACACAACACCTTTGTAATTCCACGAAATTGACAGCATGACTTTTTTTTTTATGCAATTCAGCTTTTGATGTGGTTTTTGCTGGTTCATTACACTTGGATTGATCTTATTGTAAACAATCCATTTTCATCACCAGTGATGATTCATTTCAAAAAGAGGTCGATTTCATTGTGTCTGACATGCATATCACAAATATTGATTTGTTGTGTTAAGTGACTCTCTTTCAATTAATGTGGAACCCAAATATCGAGCTTCTTAATGAGTCCAAGACATTTTAAGTGATTTTCAATTGTTGTTTGTGACACATTTAACTTCTCTGCAATCTTTCGCAGTTATATGACAATCAGATTCAATTATGGCTTTGATTCAGTCATTATCAACTTCAGTAGCTTGACCAGAATATTGGTCATCTTTGAGTAAAAAATTTCCAGAATGGAATTTTTTTAACCATTTCTGACATGTGTGTTCTGTTAAGCAATCAACACTATAAACTTCACATACCTCTTTGTGAGCCTCAGCAGCTTTCTTGCCTTTATGGAAATAAAAAAGCAAAACATGATGAAAATGTTCGTTTTTGTACTCTGTGCTAAAATTGACCCTGAACTAACCACTGTAAACAAAATTCTGTGCAACTTGCTTCTAAATTAAGCTAAAAGTGATGGCTATCAGATGTCAAAAGGAAAAAATCATAGCATTGACAAAAGTCATTAAAAAAATCATAACTCTATACAGTAGTTGACATTGGGAAGGGCATCCAGCCATGGAAACCATACCAAAAAGAGCTGACATTAGAGCTCAATGCAGCCTTGCAGCTTGTCAGATCCCATCAAACTGTCTAATGTGTGTCAGCATAGAAAACAAACATTAAATGATGATGATGACAATGATGAGGATGATAAGCACCAACATTTGATTAACATTTTCATGTCTCCAACTTAGAACTCTGCATGTAGATAGCAACTAAGAGAATGTAACATATGTTCATTGTCTATTTCCTCAACGTAAACAATCATGTTCATAGCACTGTTTGGTAAATCTAACTGAGCTACTTTTGAGTGCTGTTGTGAAAAGTCTGATATTTAACTGATTATTTAAATGATTGTTGAAAGTGTAGTTACGCCAGCAAATAAAGTCATATAACTCTTCTTTATCTCAAGTTATTTCTCTTAATTCATTTTGTGCAAATTATGCAAATTACCTAGACTATAACTGTTTTCTACTCTGTTTTGTTCATTCTTTAAAGATCTATCAGTTCTGAAGAAATCTTGAATTTGGAGATTATATCTCTTTCTCAGGTGGAGTTCATTGTAATTGCCATTTGGTAATTATCATACATTATCTAGAACAGCGATAATTTTAATAGATTAAGAATTTTTGTTGTATGGTATTTGACATGTGGATTAGTGGTTAGGGTATTCAGCTCATGATCATAAGGTTGTGAGTTCAATTCCTGGCAGCATATTGTGTCCTTGAGCAAGACACTTTATTTCACATTGCTCCAGTTCACTCAGTTGTCAAAAATTAGTAATATTTGTATTTTCAAAGGGCCACCCTTATTCTTGGGAACTATATTAAGGTTACACATGCCTGAGGAGTACTCAGCCACTTGCATGTTAATTTCATAAGCAAGCTATTCCATTGATTGAATTAACTGGAACACTCTTCATCATAACCGACAGAGTGCCAGTTAAGTATTTGACATACCAATATTTGTCTGTTATTCAAATCCATGCCACTGGGCACCTTGAGATATTTCATTTGTGTGTGTGTGTGTGTCAATATGTATTTATCAGCATCATAATTTAGCATCCATTTTCCATGCTGATATGCATTGGATGGTTTGACAGGATCTGGTAAGCTACAAGTCTATACCTAGCTCCAGTCAGTTTTGATCTGGCCTCTATGGCAGGATACTCTTCCTATCGCCAACCACTTTACAATGTCCACTGAGTGCTTTTTTTCATGCCACCAGCACTAGGATGTTGTTGTGTAACTTGCAAGACAACAAAAGTACAGGGAAAAAGTAGTTGAGGGAGTATTTTATGGGTGAAGGTGGCTTTACATCATGTGTTGAAAAGCAAAAGATGAAAAAGGAATTTCAAGTCTTATGCAAACTCTTCTTCAGTTAAGGCATATCAAAATATGTTGAAGAATATATATATATATATATATATATATATATATATATATATATATATATATATATATGCCTCAAGGCAGTGCTCCAGTATGGCCACAGTCAAATGACTGAAACAAGTAAAAGAATAAAAGAACACACACATATGTATACACATACATAGATACATATATATGTGATAGCCGTCCACTCGTGACCGAGGAAGACCATTGCTGACCTTCAGGAACATTGTGTGCTCTAGGACTAACTTATATCTTGCATTTGCAGCTCCGTTGGTGGCTAATGAGCCCTGCTCTTGACAAGCATACACAACTGCAAACATTGCAGACCAAGCTTTCCCCATTCACTATACGAGCCGTGCACTTTCGCGCAGCTTGCTTAAGTTCTTCATGCTGGATACATGCTCTCTCAAAAGTGTCGATCCCCTCCTTAACCTGTTTCCTCCATCTGTGGCGATGACAGGCATTGTTCTCCCAGTCAGTGTCCTGCATATCACAGGCCTTTAATGAGGACTTGACACAATCCTTAAATCGCAGCCTTGGTTTCTGCCGGAATCTCCTTCCATTCACAAGTTCTCCATAGAGCATCTGCTTAGGAATCTTGCCATCTCTCATTCTAATAAGGTGTCCAGTCCAACGTAACCGTTGCTTGTGCACTATTGCCTCAATACTCAAGATATAAGCTGTCCTCAGGACCTGTGTGTCTGGAATTTTTGAGGTCCAACCAACATTGAGAATGTGTCTGAGACATCTCTGATGAAAGTGTTCAAGGACCCTTACCTGACGTTTGTACAGAGTCCATGTCTCATATGAGTAGAGGAGCGATGTCAGTACACATGCACGGTACACAGCAACCTTTGTTTGCCTTGCGATGCCATGCTGGGGACCAGACACAAAACTGAAGAGACCGGAAGGAATTAGTTGCTCTCTGCAACCTGAAAGATATTTCCTCATCCAGGGAGCAAGAATGGCTGAGTGTGCTGCCCAGGTAGACAAACTTGTCTACTACCTTCAGAATTGTTCCTTCAACCAAGATAGCTGGTTCCATATATGGATTTCCTGGTGCAGGCTAGTACATTACAACAGTCTTGTCCAGGCTAATGCTAAGTCCAAATGCCTTGCAAGAAGCAGAATTACAATTCATGAGTATTTGCATGTCATCCACTGCATGTGTGACTAAGTCAGTCATCTGCATAAAGGAGGTCACGAATGATAGACTGGAGAACCTTTGAATTGGCAGCAAATCAGCGAAGATTACAGATGCGGCCAGAAGATCGATATCTGACATATATTCCCAGAGAGCTAACCTTAGCAAAAGCATGAGTAAAATCAGCAGCAAAGTACAAAGAAAAGAGAGTTGGGGCAAAGACGTCACCCTGCTTGACACCATTCTCTCTCTCTACACACACACACACACATACAAACAAACAAGAAGAAAATGGGATTGGTCAGTCTAGCAGGTATTTATAGTCTTAATTGTATACATAGTGAATTTCCTGAATTAGGGGTGGATTATATAGAGATGAAGTTCTATTCACTGTATATAGATCTAATAAGGTTAATTTAGAAAGGCCCAGAAAAATTCTTTTCAAATTCTTTAAATGTTTCAGTCTCTTTATATCAATAGAAAATGATTATACTCAAGTTAACTTCCTTGATGTTACTCTGGATTTAAGTACTGAACTATATTAACCATATCATACGCTTAAGGTATGTGAATAAAAATTCTAATCATCCAAGAAACATCATAAATTCTATCATTAAAAATATATCTACTTAAGCAAAATCAAAATTACTATAACCATGTATTATTTGAAGCTGGATATAAGACAACATTTTCTATATCCAGAATCAAAATAATAATCAAATTCCTGGAAATGATAGAATATTGGATAAGTTGGAACTTGACAGTATGTGAAATAAAAATAAAAATGAAGATAGAATCAAATGCATGAAACAATCTTTTTTAACTAAAGCTAAATAAAAGGAAGAAGAATAATGATACAGGTGTGACTGGTAAAAAACTAAGTATTGAAAATGAACATATTATTAAAAAGTATAGCTCTAACTCTGTAGATACTAAAATATCAGGTCATCCCATAAGTTCTGTCCGATTTTACCTTTTTTTAAAGTTGAATGAAATTTAATAGTATTTTAGAATGTCTAATGGAATTAAAAATTATTTTTATGCATTTGTGTACATTTAAACTAATTAAATATTATTTTACGGAATAATAGAATTAAAATTTCTTTGATTAAAATCCTTTCTAACATGGAAGAATCCAAAGATCATTTGAAGCACATAATGCTTTATGAGTACAAAAAAGGAAACTCTGCTGCCGAAGCGACTTGAAACATACACTCAGTTTATGGGAAAGAATGCTTGAATGAAAGAACTTGCAGAAGATGGTTTGCAAAATTCAGAAGTGGAGATTTCAGCCTTGAAGATGAAGATCGAACAGGACGTCCAGTTGAGTTTGATGATAAGCTCTTTGAGGCATTACTAGAAAAAAATCCTGCATTTTCAGTTGAAGAATTGGCAATAAAGCTTAGTTCAAACCATACAACTGTTCATCGTCATCTTCAACAACTTGGAAAGGTTCCTAAACTTGGAAAATGGGTGCCTCATGAATTTTCCGAAAGCAACCGCAAATCCCGAGTTAACATCTGCTCTTCTCTCCATTCTCACGAACTCATTTCACCCTTTTTGGATAGACTTGTGACTGGTGACGAAAAATGAATCTTCTAACAAAATGTTAAACATCGTAAACAGTGGCTTGGTAAAAGGGAAAAAGCTCAACCACAACCGAGTAGGGAACTTCATGGGAAAAAGGTCTTTCTCTCTCTCTCTGGCGGGATTGCAAAGAAGTAATTCACTTTGAATTGTTACCACCTAATGCAACAATCAATGCTCAAGTCTACTGTCAGCAATTAGAGCATTTGAACCAAGCTTTGAAGAAAAAAAGACCTGCTTTAGTGAATCATAAAGGAGTGATGTTTCATCAGGACAATGTGCGACCCCACACTGCAAAGATCACATCACAGAAGATCAAAGAGCTTGGTTGGGAAAAAATTCCTCATCCACCTTATTCTCCTGACCTTGCTCCTTCAGACTACCATTTGTTTCATAGTTTACAGAATCATTTGGGGAACATAACTTTCACAAGCCAGGTCAAAACTGACATTTCAGAGTTGTTTGCTTTGAAACCAAAAGAGTTTTACATTGATGGGATTAAAAAGCTTGTAAATAGATGGAAGGAAGTCATAGATAATCAGGGAAAGTACATTGATGATTAAATTTCAATTAAATATAACATTTGATCACTTGTTTTCATTATTCAAAATTCGGACAGAACTTATAAGATGACCTCTTATATGGTTGGTATAAACATTAAAATAATAATAATAATAATAATAATAATAATAATAATAATAAGTATAAGTATTTAGGAGTCAATGAACTAGATAGGATACAACATACACAAATGAAAGAAAAAATAAAGAAAGAGTACTATAGACGAGTTAGATCAATACTAAAAACAGAGCTCAATGCTAAAAACAAGATAATGGGTATCAACACTTTAGCTGTCCCAGTTATAAGCTACAGCTACAACATCCTTAACTGGACACTAAACGAACTATGTAAAATAGACAGGAAAACAAGAAAAATAATGACAGGATATAGGATGCACCACCCAAAATCTGACATAGAAAGGCTATATATACAACGCACAGAAGGTGGCAGGGGTCTTATACAGCTAGAAAACTATTATAAAATAACCACCATAGGACTGCAAAAATACCTACTCCAGAAGCAAGGGAAGCTAATACAAATAGCCGCAAAACAAAAAACTGTTTTCAGTATTTAAGGAAGCTGACAAATACAAACAAGAAATCAATCTACCTAACAAATACGAAGAAGAAGAAGAAGAAGAAGAAGAAGAAGAAGAAGAAACAACAAAAGCTATAAAACAAATGAAATCCAAACTAAAATTAGAACAGCAACGGACCATGATAAAACGATGGCAAGAAAAGCCCCTACATGGTAAATACTGGGCTAAACTAAATGCGAAAGAAATAGACAGAGAAAAATCCCAGCAATGGCTGAGAAGCTCAGGACTCAAAGCAGAGACTGAAGGATTTTTAATTGCTGCACAAGACCAGAGCCTCCCCACCAGAAATTACCAAAAACACATAATGAAAAGAAATATAACAAGTAACTATAGAATATGTGGAGATGGACAAGAAACAATAAATCATATTATCTCTGGCTGCCCAGTCCTGGCTAAGAAGGAATATATTCACAGACACGACAGAGCTGGGACCTATATACACTGGAAGCTATGCCAACACTATGGAATAACAACAGAAAAAAGATGGTATAAACACACGCCAGAAAAGGTCACAGAAAATGAGAAAGCAACCATACTCTGGGATATGCCAATACACACAGATAGAGAAATTAAGGCAAATAGACCAGATATAGTTGTCAAAGATCATGAAGAAAAAAAATGCTTTCTAATTGATGTATCAATACCAGCAGATGACAACGTTTCTCGAAAAGAAATGGAAAAACTTTCAAAATACAAAGACCTGGAAATAGAGATAACTCGAATGTGGAGTCTAAAAACAGAAACAATTCCTATCATAGTAGGTGCCTTAGGTATAATAAAAAAATATTCAGACAAATACATAACAAAAACACCAGGACTTACAAATATATATAACATACAGAAAATTGCACTACTGGGTACTGCACACATTCTACGCAAAACACTTTCAATACAGTAAACATAAGAGCACCACAGCAAACCACAGCACATACCCAAGGCGCACAGAGCTGCACTCAGTAATGCAATGAAAGCACATGATAAAAATAAAACTACTGAATAATAATAATAATAATGACAGGGATGAAGACAAATGAACTGTGAATTGGGACTTAATTCCAGAGCAATATTTGGATGAAGATACGTGACTAACTGACACTCATCTGTCTCCTAGTGAAGCATAACTTATGGGTAGTAAGAGCTCTGAAGTCTTGATTGACAATCTTACTAGAGTTGGTTTTCTCGATTTTCTCGATGAAAATACTGGTTGGTGGCTAACCTTAAAACACAAACCTCATTGTTGAGTGGAAATGTCTAATACAAATGTATCAAATAATACTGTTAATGAGGCTGGAACCAAAGGTAAAAGCCTTTCACCTGGAAGGTGCCCTGTGGTTGAGCAGTACCGGCCCAGTTGTCATCCAGAGACTGCTTGTATACAAAGCCAGAAACATAGAAGAAGGTGGGGTAAGGAGGCAAACTGAATGGTAATTGAATGCTGGATCAAGACTGAACTCAGTAGAAGGAGATTCTGACAACAAATGAAAGCAAAATGGAATGAAATAGGACTCTTTGATATAAGTGAGCAATGGTTAGCTGACCAGGCAAGAGCAATAAGAACAAAAGGGTGGTTAACAGACAGAGAAATTGAAGAGATAAAAAGGAAAGTAAAAAATAGAAATAATACTTCACCAACAGATAAATTGCCCAGTGAGAGCAGAAAAATGAATGGTGGCAGTAAAGACATAGAGCAAAGTGTAAATGTAAATGCATTCTCAGCAAATGAAGCAGAAGTAATAGGAAGACCTATAGCACAAGAATATGTTGATAACCAACAAGATATAGTGAAGATGCTGAGCCAATATATTAGGGAAGACCAGGATCAAGCACCCGCCGCCCAATTTGAGGTACATTGATCGATGCAAGCTCAAAGTTGAAACTGAAAAGATAGATTCAGTCCTTGGGTTATTCTAGATGAGAAATATAACTGAAACAAACAAGATTATTTGAGCTGCAGCTCTGGTTGCTGCAGATAGAGTTGGATACAAAAGAAAAGAACAAACAGAACATAAAGAACTGTTCTGGCGTAGACAAATTTGTGAGAAACAAAGTTAAAAAGACATTTAGGACAAGTTGATAGATTGAGTAGAGAGGAATTGCAGAATGAAATCATAAGAATAATGCTGGAAAGAACATATAGAATAAGAAATAAAGGGTATGATGTGATATTGGAAGAATTGAAACAAAGAGTAGTAACAATCAAAGCAAAACTGGAAAGATATGACAATCGAACAAAACAATTCAGGCAAAATGGATTGTTTGAAGCCAATCAGAAGAAACTGTTTCAGGAACTAGATGGGCAGTTACACCTAACAATGATACCAGATGCAGAGGAAAGCAGGGCATTCTGGAGAGGGATCTGGAACCAACCTGTAATGATGAAGCAAAGTGGCTGCATGAAATCCAAGATAGGTTAAAAAATATAGAAGGCCAAGAAGATAACTAGAGAAATGATCAAAAAGCAGTTAAAAAAGTTTCCAAACTGGAAGAGCCCAGGACTGGATGGAGTCCAAGGTTATTGGATGAAGAAGCTGAGAGAGCTCCTTGAAAGGATAGTGCAACAGCTAGATGAGTGCTTGCAGAAAGGCACAGTACCCAGCTGGATGACAAAGGGAAAGACATTGTTGTGTGCCAAGGATCCTGAAAAGGGAAATGCTGCATCCAACTTTAGACCAACAACATGCCTTCTACTAATGTGGAAACTAATGTCAGGTGCTTTGGCTGGTGAATTGTATAGATACCTGACAAACAGTAGGCTGCTACCTATTGAACTGAAAGGGTGCCCAAAGACGAGGTGGGGAACAAAGGATCAGCTCTTAATTGATAATCTAATTATCAGGAACTGCAAGAGGAGACACACAAACCTGAGCATTGCATGGGTTGACTATTGTAAAGCATACAATATGATACTACACTCCTGGATAATAAAAACAATGGAAATGTATAGAGTAGCAGAAAATATGAGAAGCCTTACATGGAGTAGCATGAAATGTTGGAGAACGAAATTGACAGCAAGTGTTAGGAGAGGTGAAAATCAAGAGAGGTATCTTCCAGGGAAACAGTGTGTTCCCACTGATCTTCATGCTGGGAGTGATCTCCCTGAGTGAAATACTACAGAAAACAAAATTGGGGTATGATCTGGGAAGAGGTAAGAGAAAACCGAACCACTTGCTATTCATGGATGACCTGAAGCCTCTCACAAGAACTGGACAGCCTAGTCCAGTCTGTGGATTTTCTCCAGTGATATTAAGATGGAGTTTGGATTCTGAAAATGTGCTATGATGGTGATGAGACGAGGAAAGCTTTTCAGAACAGAAGGCATATAGTTGTCAAATGGTGAAATGATGAAGGCAATTCAACCTCATTCCAGTTATAAATGCTTGGGAATACTTGAGACAGATAGAATCAAACACATTTCAATGTTAGGAATGATCAAGTGTCTCCTCTGTTCTGTGTCTGCAATAGAGTGGATGAAACCATTGCCCATATCATGAACAAATGCCCTAGACTTGCCCAAAACAAGTTGTGGCAACACAATCAGGTAGTGAAAATGCTACATTGGAAACTGTGCAAAAAGTGGGAGCTAGAGAGAGGCAAGACATGGTATGAGAACAAATCACAAAGCAGAGTGGAGTCAGAGACCAGCAAAATCTGGGACTTCTTGATCCAAACAGAACAGGTGCTAGAGCATAACAGACCGGACCTAGTGGTGGTGGACAAGGTGCACCACATTTGCTATGTTGTTGATGTTGCATGCCCCTTTGACCCATGAAGATAGGGAGTAGGACAATTGAGAAAGAGAAAGAGAGAGAAAAGCAAAGAGGAGGAAAATGATAGACAGAGAGAGAGAGGTTTTTTTCAATTATAATTGAAAAGAAACCTCTTTCTGTCTATCTTTTTTTTTTCAAATATAATTGAAAAGAAACCTCTCCCTCTCTGGATATCCTTTTTCTTTCTCTTTCTCAATTGTCCTGCTACCTATTCTCCTTCTCTTTCTCCCTTTCTCTTTCTCCCTTTCTCCAAAAAACAAAATTTTCTCCTCTTCTAAACAAAACAAAAAACATCTGTTCTTGGATTCATATAAAAAAGAACGATAAAACATTGTTTCTATTATTTTGGTTCAATTTTTCTTGAAGAATTTGGTTAAGTGAATGAAAGCACTAATAAAGAATTATCCAAAATTCTCACTGCCTCTTTTCCTTTATATATATAAATATCATCATCATCATCGTTTAACATCTGCTTTCCATGCTAGCATGGGTTGGACGATTTGACTGAGGACTGGTGAAACCAGATGGCTACACCAGGCACCAATCTGATTTGGCAGAGTTTCTACAGCTGGATGCCCTTCCTAATGCCAACCACTCAGAGAGTGTAATGGGTGCTTTTACGTGCCACCCGCACGAAGGCCAGTCAAGCGGTACTGGCAACGGCCACACTCAAAATGGTGTATTTTATGTGCCACCCGCACAAGAGCCTGTCCAGGGGCACTGGCAACGATCTCGCTCGAAAGTCCTTACACATGCCGCGGGCACAAGTGCCAGAAAGGCGATGCTGGGCATAGGTGCCATCACAATTTCACTTTCGCTTGTCCCAACAAGTCTTCGCAAGCTGAGTTTCGTGTCCAATGAGGGAGACGACGTTGGCATGGGTGCCAGTCGTCGAATTTAGTTCGATTTCACTTGCCTCAACAGGTCTTCGCAAGTGGAGTTTAGTGTCCAATGAAGGAAGGAAGGTACGCATAAGTGGACTGGCTGAGGCCTTAGATTTGTGTATATATTTATATTTATATATATATATATATACATATATATATATATGTATATACATACATACATATATATATATATATATATACAAACAGACGGATGGATGAGTGCATGCATTGCATTTTTTCATAACTACAATGGTGCAAAAACAAGTGACAATAATAAAATGGCTAACTATTTATGTTGGAATGTCACCAAGTAAAATCTTTGGGAAATAGGTCAAATTTGATTTATGTGTGTGTGTGTGTGTGTGTGTGTGTGTGCACATGTGCTCATGTGTATGTTTTCTACGTTGATAAAAACAGTTCTGTGTTTGCTGTGATAGCATGCAGGTTTAATTGATAGTATTTCCAGTCTATACCATTTCTGAGTGCTACCTTCTTTAGGAAAAAAGACAAGCTCCTCCTTGTCAAACATTTAATATGTCTTTGCTAATGTCCATGGCTAGTTTATAATTTTCACTTGTGGTGCTTTCTTCATTATTTTGCCAGGAAAAAATAACCCGTTTTTGCATTACTATGAGGTCAAATTTTCAGTCAAAAGAAAGCATGGAAATAATTACCAGACTTTGTTTAACTAGAAAATTGGCAACATGAAAATATCAATGAGAATAAATGGTCAAATTTAAGTTCACTTCATCTTATTTTGGTTTATTTTCATCTAAATCTTTTACATCAGCTACTGTTGAGCCAACACGAATATTTCTGTGTAGTCACTCACCTGCTAGAAATATCAGCCAAATATCCTTCAAATCATACCCTGCTGTCTTAAAACTATGCTAGATCATTGAATAGGATGCCTCATAGTATTTGTTCTAAATCTTTACACTTCAAGTTCTAATCTCACTGAAGTCAATTTTGCTCTTTATCTTTTTGAGGATAATTAGAAAACTACTACTTCAAGTGATGGAATGACCAGAACTTTTAAAGGATTCTGCTATTTATTCCAGATCTTTGTGTTCTCCAGTAATCTCTCCAGTATTGATAATCTTTCTTTTGGATAAGCATTGGTGATGTAGAGAGACAGAGACTTTCAAGCATAGGGAACTGCCAATCTCTCCCAAAAATTCTTGTCCAGGTCTACACATACATATAGTATTGACCAATGGAGGCCCTCCCCTGTCTTAAAGAATGAAAGGGAAACAAGAAGGTTACATTAGATAGCATAGACAGGAAATACTTATTAGCTACAAATAAAAAAGAAAAGACAGAATTGGCATGACTGGATTGCCTTTGATCATAGTCTGCTTGATCATGGTCTGCTTGAGGTTGCACTACAATAACTTCAGTTTCATCTATTGTAGAAATAAATTTGCCAAGTGGATATCTTTTTGTGCATAAGTAAGCATAGGTCTTCAGTTCAAATCTACTACAAGTATTTGTTTATTAAATTCCATTCACAAAATATCAGTCAAACCGAAACTATGGCAGAAGTCACTTCTAGGGATCTGTGTTGTAATTTGAAATCTGGAACCACATGGTTGCAAAGTGAACTATTTAATTACACAACTATTTAACTACACTACATATTCATTACTTAATTACTCTACAGCAGTGATCTGTCCATTATTTCCCTAAACTTTCTCAGCTAATTTTCACTGTAGGGAGTAAATTCTATAATTAATTAGGATTTTTGGATATGACTTAAGATTTCATCTCTATATTGTGTTGTTAGGGTAAGTTAGGTTAGCAGTGCCTGTCATTGAAGGACCCACCCAGAAAACTCTGATGGTAGGTAGGGTGGGGTTTGAACTCTTAGTTTAAGCAGTAAATTATTTTTTCTCTGTGGTATCTATTTACAGCTAGGTGGATATAACCATTTGGGAGTTGAGTGTCATTGTGCATTCCCATTGGGATTTGGGGTACTGTTGCCATTTCAGTTGCTACCTGGATTGCTCAATCAGCCATGACTTCTACCACTCATTTGCTGGTACTTAATGTGTTGATCCATTCCCAAATATTCCTACGTTGGATTCAGAAGTGAAGTCAACTCTTGGATTTCAATCTAGAAATTTGAGACAACAAAGCAAAATTCTAAGATCATAGCACCAGATAACCTCTCTTTTTACTGGCTGTTGTGATGTTGAACACTCCTTTATCTATTTTAACAATATGTGTAGATGCAGGAATCACTGTGTTGTTAATGAAAATTTGCTTCCCAATCATATTGTTACAGGTTCAGTTCTACTGCATGCATGCATAGATAGATAAATAGATAGATAGATAGACAGACAGACAGACAGACAGATAAATAAATAGATATAAATCAAAACAGTTTGATTCAGAATCCTTGGTACTCTGAGTTTCAAGTGGATGGCTAGTCGATTGAAGCGACCACATGACCAGTATTAAACAATCTCCCAATCTATACATCCTCGCAGACAAAACAATAAGTATTTATGAAACAAACATTTCCACACATTCAAGACTCCTCACAAATACTGTCACCAAAACCTACAAAAAAAAAACTTGTAATTTCACATACAATAACATAAACACAGACGTAAAGGAGCTAGCTACCTGCCTTAAGATAGAGGATCACATGGACTTCCTCACTACGCACCTACCCACATATTACGCTTAAGGACCAATAGCCTTAATTTCCATTGCACCCCAAATACAGGCTGATCAACCCCTCTCAAAGCAAGATAGGTATCGTTAGCAAGTGTATTCTCAATACTATCAACTCTGACATCAGAAGGGCTACAGAGTTGACTCAATGGAACTCCAGTGCAACTTTAATAGACTGGTTCCACAGCACTGAGAATAAATCAGCCTGCAAATTCACCTAGTGTGATATTGTTGACTTCTATCCTTCCATATCTAAGCCCCTCCTCCTGAAGGCCCAAGCTTTTGCTCAACAATTTACCAGCATTAGTAATCTTGATATCAGAATCATTATGAATGTCAGAAAGTCAATTTTGGAGCACGTTGATTCCTTCTGAGTGAAAGAAGGCGATCCATTGTTTGATATCTCTTTGGGGAACTTTAACAGAGCTGAAATCGCCAACCTTGTCAAGTTATACATGTTGGATACCCTTAAAAGACATAACTATCCACATAGGTTAGCCTTCAATTGGGACCATGACCTGGCTATCTCAAGCTATATGAATGGCCACACCATAGACAGGTTCAGGAAGGACTTGATAAAAATATTCAACGAGTTCAGCCTCTCCATAACAGTTATTACCAGCCTGACTACAGTCGATTTCCTGGACGTAACCTTAGACTTGAACACAGGCAAATACTACCCTACTACCCTAATGAAGAAACGGTATATGTCCACAAGAGCTCACCCCCCCCCCACTCCCACCTTACTGTAATTAGAAACCTGGTTTCAGGCATTAGCAAATGGGAGATCTTTAATAGGGTTGCCTCCCACTACAATGATGCTTTGACTAGGAGCAGATTTTCTGAGAAGCTATGTATGTGGATGAACCTCAAACCCTCTCTCCTTACCCCAGGAGAATTAGGAAAACAAAAATAATCTGGTATAACTTCCCATTTAACCTCGAAGTTTCAACCAATGTAGCCAGGGGCTTCCTGTCATTAATAAAGAAATATTTCTTCAGAAGCCATAAATATTACAAACTCTTCAACCCTCATAATGTCAAGTTAAGCTACTTTTGCTTTGACAACATTGCATCTAACATCACACTCATCAACAGATGTAAAAATGCACTCACACAACCCCCAACCCCAACCTGCAACTTCCGAAATCCTACCACCTGCACTCTAAGAGGATCCTGCTTCTCAAGGGCTTTAGTATACAGAGCCACACTTACTCCATCCAATGGCATTACTAGGCACTGCACAGGCATGGCAGCCAATGACTTCAAGGGAAGATATTCCCAGCACTTGCATTCATTTAGATCCAGAGACAGAGAGCTCCACTTCTCTGGAGACTTTGTGACCTCCAAGACAAAACACCCAACATCAAGTAGACTGTTATCAACAGGGCACCACCATATTCGCCAAATTGTCAGCTGTGCCTCCATGGAAACATGCATATCATCTACCAACTCACAGTATCCATCAACAAGAAATATGAGGTATCATATAGCTGTTACCAGAGGTACACTCTTCTGGTAAATTTCAAGCTACTAGTCGCCAACAACCTGGATATACCTCCTTAGTACCAGCCACACCTAGCACTGCCTGCACCAAGTTCACCATTACAAATTAACCCCCATGAACAGCACTGCAAATCACCAATCCCTAACACTTCTCCATGCCTGTCTACTGCATACTGTGACAGGTAACTGTAAATGCAGCTAAATAAAATGCTGTACTCTACTTTGTGAAGCAACAATGCATTTTAGATAAAGCAAAAACTTCCCTTTTTTTAATGATTATTAAAATTTATACAAATTCTCTTGACTCTAATTAAGAACACATTTTCTTTAATTTTTTCCTGAGTGCTGGTTGCTTAAGTGTTCCAGTTTGAGTACTGGATAATTGTACATATGTGTGTGTACGTTTGTGTCACC